>NC_057811.1:404255975-404279875 GCF_018294505.1 Triticum aestivum | reverse complement strand
TGAGTCGGGGAGGCTACAACCTCGCGTAGCATGGGATCAAATTTCTATACGCGCGCTATAAGGGGGTGCCCCCCCCTCTCGGTCCCAACCGGAAACACCCATGCCCCCTGACCGAATGACTGGCTTTAATCCTGGGCCAAGGTACCATCATCCCGGCCTCTCTGTTTGGTGTGTACACGGAAAGAGGTTACCAACTTACTAAACCGTATCCTGGCAATGAGACATGTGGTAGCACGGAAAGGGGAAGGGACGATAACACGGCTCCAACCATGTTAACGTCGGGAAAGTCGGATGACACAAGGCTGGCATGCTACAACAGTACCACCTTACTGCCCTTCATGTCACCACATGATTAGGCCACCTCTCATCAGAGGTCATCGCAACCTTGGAACATGCGGGAAAAGATCGATAACGTGGCTCCAACCACGTTAACGTCGAAGAAAGTCGGATGCGCAAGGCTGGCATGCTACAACAGTACCACCTCGCTGCCCTTCATGTCACCACATGATTAGGCCACCTCTCATCAGAGGTCATCGCAACCTTGGAACATGCGGGAAAAGATCGATAACGTGGCTCCAACCACGTTAACGTCGAAGAAAGTCGGATGACGCAAGGCTGCATGCTACAACAGTACCACCTCGCTGCCCTTCATGTCACCACATGATTAGGCCACCTCTCATCAGAGGTCATCGCAACTTCGGAACAACCGGGTCGTTGCCTTACAAGCAATGGGGTATTTATCGACACTCACATGCCACGCACAAACTTTCACATGAACATGCAAAACATCTGCCATATCAAATGTTCAAACATGCTTGCCTGGTTCGGAGAAGTCGGAGTCTAGCTCGGCGAAGTTCGCGGCTCCGTCCCCTCTCCCGGAACCTACGGCAATCACGAAACGGGGTACTAGCGTGAAAACCAACACATGCACAGAAACTTTGCCAAATATTTTTCAAATAAATCCCATAAAAAACTAGACAAAATTTGGAGATTGACAAAAAAAATCACTCAAAAATACCTTTTCATTAAAAAGTTATAAAGGTTTCTGTCCAGGGGCCTTTCTGTAATGAAACAGAAAAGTTCCAGGGTTTTAACTGAGAAAACAGAAAACGGTTCGTTTGGAAATGCGCAAGCACAAGAGAGAAGACGTAATTTGCCCGAAGGCGCCAACAGAAAACGATTCGGGGAAATAAAACAGAGGCTGACACGCGGGGCCCGCATGTCAGGTTTGAAAGCTCGCCGGCGCCCGAAGACGGCGGTGGACGCCGGCGTCGAACCACGGCGAGTTAGGAGAAACAGAGGGTACCAAGAGCTTCAGTGTCTTCTTCCGCGTCGGTGGGTGGTGGACTCGTCCAACGGGGAGCACCACGTCGACGGTGACACTATCTCCGGCGGATGGCGGTTCGGGTGAGGTTGGGGAACTCCGGTGGAGGGCTGCAAAGCACGAATTGAGGCGCGGGTCAGAACGGGTGATGCAAGGAGAAGCTACTGGCAAGAGAACGGGGGCTGCGGAGCACACACGGGGGCGAATCGGGCTGGATCCCGTGGCAGATCGCGGCGGCCGGAGTCGAGGAAGGAGACCCCCTCGCGGCTCTTCCAGTGGCTGGGCGTGCTCTAGGGGAAGTGTGGGGCTGGTGGGTGCTCGAGTTGAAGCTCGGGGCCCCTATTTATAGGCAGCTCGACGGGGTGGCCGTGAACGGAGAACCTCCGGCGAGCGATTACGGCGGAGCAGTGGGTTGGCAGGGGGTTTGAGCGGTCGAGAAGCATCAGTGGATGTTACTGGACTCGATTTGCAGCTGAACGGGGCTGGTCTTGGCGTAATGGCGTCTGCCCGCGGTGAGGTGACCGCACGGGCTCAACGGCGGCAGAGAGCGCGCTCCGCGCCCTGGGGTTCACGACGAGAGCGGCAGCGCATTCGGGGGAGTGGACGGCCACGCGGCGGGCTCCGGTGGTTTGGGCGGCGCTGGGTGGAGTCGGCGGCGCCGTGTCTCCCGCTGGCGTCCGCAAAGCCGCCGCCGGCGTCGGTCACGGGGCGGCGCACCTTCTGCTGCTCGTCGCCGACGCCCGCAAGATGCCAGGCACTCGTGCGGCGCAGGAACGAGAGGGGGAGGACGAGGAGCAAGGCGACGCGATGGCACTGGTGAGATCGATGTCATGTTCTGAAGAAAACGACAGTGAGCACTGACTGAACTCTGAAGTTAACTGAACTTTGACAGTGACCAAGCATTGCAGGTGTTCGACAGTAGGTTTTGGTAAAGAGATAAATTTTTCTGGAGCTGTAACTTGGTGAGATGATCACTCAAAGCACCCAGGGGCTGCATGAATTTACTTGGAATTTTTGGAGAAAGTTTTGAATGAATTTCACCAAATTTGGCAAATCTGGTCCAAACTTGCAGCTGATTTAGTTTGAAATATTTGAACTGGAGACCAGTGGATCTTCATGGTTCCAGGTTGAGGGTTCAAAGGACTAGGGGGGAAAGAAGTTTGGGGCCAAAAATCAAAACAGAAAGAGGAGTTCCTTTGTAAATCTCCAAGTGCTATAAGAGAAGACAGAAATTTATTTGAATAGAATTTGAATGGAAATGATCACAAGGGGAGGTTCAACTTGCTGGATTTGATGCAATTCATGATCCAAAGGTGAGGGAAGGGTTAGGAGAGATCATTTGCACTTGGGCCATGGCAAAGAGGAATTGTTGAAAGTGGCAAAAGACTTTCCAAAAGCCATAGTGCATAATTCAAGAAGATTTACCAAAGGTTATTCTCCCAAATGAAAACCATTTTGTCTTGAGTCCAAAAGAAAAGCAAGAACTCCCAAGGTCAAAGGCAGATCTTGGGTGAATCCAAATAAAGTCTTTGCCATAAAAAGAAATGTTTGAGAGTGAGGGTTCTCTTAAAAAAAATTTAAATCACTCCCCTCAAGTCAAATAAAACCTTTTGAAAAATCCAATAAAAAACTTGGGTGTCACAAGTACCCCAAAACCTCATGGGTTGCTGCAAAGGGACCTCCAGTTGATCCATCCAATTTATCTGGCTTTACATGTGAATCTCCTCATTCTTCTGATGAGTCATTTGACTCCAACTATAAACTGTTCAAAAATCAGAATGGTGAAGTATTTGCTAGATATGTTGGCACTAACTGCAGGAATGGTTCCCCTATGAAGAAAATCTGGGTTCCCAAAAGGTGCCTTGAAAGTCTTTAGGTGAATGTCCTCATGACACCACCAGTGAAGAATACGAACCCCAGATCAAATTCTTCATATGGACCAAATTCTTCATATGGATCCAAGTCCTCATATGGACCAAATTCCTCACGTGGATCAAATTCCTCAAAAGGATCAAAGTCCTCATATGAACATCATCGTGCTAACACCTCTGTTTCGCAGGGAAGAGCTAAGGGCTGTGAATATGATCATTATTCTTCTAATCATTATGTTCATAAGTCCTCGAAGAATTTCTCTGATTATTCATATGCTTATCCTAACTCCTCTTATGTGAAACGAAATGGACTGGCTTCCATGCCACCTTTCTCGTATGGAGCTCGCAGAGTGATGAACTCTTTGCCACCCCTTCAGATGTGGGTGGTGAAGAAAAATAACTAATCTCTTATGCAGGGTCAGGTCTCCAGATGTGCTCAAACGTCTGAAGAATTTGCTGGAGACCTGAAATTGCTTGAAAGGACGCATGCTAATCATGAAGAAATGAACTCTCATTTCTCACGTCCTCATATTGCTTTATCTGTTCTATTACTTGATGAAATTGATCTGATGAAATTGATGTCATATTCTTCACTGATGAAGTATATGAGTTCGTAGGCTGCACTAATTCATCTGCAGGATGATCAACCCAAAGCCACTGAGTGGGTCCTCGACAGTGGATTTACAAATCACATGACTGGTGACAAATATCTATTGATGGATGCTCCCTTATCTCCATCGCATCTGAAGCATATCATCTTCACTGACAAAGGCAAAAGTCAGGTATTGGGTCTAGGTAAGGTTGCGATCTCAAAGGATCGACACATGGAAAAAGTCATGCTTGTCGAGTCCTTAGGATACAACCTCATGTCTGTCTCAATGCTTTGTGATCTTGATATGGTTGTTGTCTTTGGCAAGTATCGTTGTGTTGTGATCATGGAAGCTGACAATTCCAAAGTCTTCGAAGGCTTTAGGAGAGGAGATCTGTATATTGTTGATTTCTCTACAGGACCACAACCAGCCGTATGCCTACTTGCAAAAGCTTCAAAAGGCTGGCTATGGCATCAACGACTTGGTCATGCAGGCATGAGGAATTTGCACACGCTTGCGAAGAAAAAGCATGTCATTGGCATTGAAAATGTCAAATTCCTCAAGGATCACCTGTGCGGAGCCTGTGAAGCTGGAAAGATGACCAAGGCCAAGCATCCAACGAAGACTATCATGACTACTACTCGACCATCTGAATTGCTTCACATGGATCTTTTTGGTCCAAATCACCACTCAGCAGTCACAAATGATGCATCTCTCTATGGCTTTGTTATTGTTGATGATTACTCTCGTTACACATGGGTGCATATTGTCACTTAAAAACATGAAGTGCAGGAAGTCTTCAAATGATTTTCTTCGAGGGCTTCAACCAACTTTGGTGTGAAGATAAAGCACATCAGGAGTGACAATGGAACTGAGTTCAAGAATTCTGGTCTTGATGACTATCTTGATGAACTTGGTATTACTCATGAGTTATCTGCTCCTTATACTCCTCAACAGAATGGCGTCGTGGAGTGCAAGAACAGGACTCTTGTTGAGATGGCTCGCACTATGCTTGATGAGTACAAGACGCCTCGTCGTTTCTGGATTGAGGCAATTGATACTGCTTGCCACATCATCAACAGAGTATATCCTCACAAATTCTTCAAAAAGATTGCATACGAACTCCTCACTGACAAGAAACCCAATCTGAGTTATTTCAAAGTCTTCAGTGCTAAATGTTGGATTAGAGATCCTCATCAGAACTCTAAATTTGCACCGAAAGCACATGAGGGTTTTATGCTTGGTTACGGAAAGGACTCGCACACCTACAGAGTCTTCAACAACATTCTTCACGAAGTTGTTGAAACTGTAGATGTGCGGTTCGATGAAACTAATGTTGGGGAACGTAGTAATTTCAAAATTTTCCTACGCACACACAAGATCATGGTGATGCATAGCAACGAGAGGGGAGAGTGTTGTCCACGTACCCTCGTAGACCGACAGCGGAAGCGTTATCACAACGCGGTTGATGTAGTCGTACGTCTTCACGGTCCGACCGATCAAGTACCGAGCGCACGGCACCTCCGAGTTCTACACACGTTCAGCTCGATGACGTCCCTCGAACTCCGATCAAGCCGAGTGTTGAGGGAGAGTTTCGTCAGCACGACGGCGTGGTGACGATGATGATGTTCCACCGACGCAGGGCTTCGCCTAAGCTCCGCAGCGGTATTATCGAGGTGTAATATGGTGGAGGGGGGCACCGCACACGGCTAAGAGATCTCAAGGATCAATTGTTGTGTCTCTGGGCTGCCCCCTGCCCCCGTATATAAAGGAGCAAGGGAGGAGAAGGCCGACCCTAGGAGGGGGCGCACCAAGTGTGGAGTCCTACTAGGACTCCCTAGTCCTAGTAGGATACCACCTCCCATATGGAATAGGAAAAGAGCAAGGGAAAAAGAGAAGGAAGGAAGGGGGCGCCCCCCTTCCCTAGTCCAATTCGGACCAGACCAAGGGGAGGGGTGCGGCCACCCTTGAGGCCCTTTTTCTTCTTTCCCGTATGGCCCAATAAGGCCCAATACGTATTCCCGTAACTCTCCGGTACTCCAAAAAATACCCGAATCACTCGGAACCTTTCCGAAGTCCAAATATAGTCATCCAATATATCGATCTTTACGTCTCGACCATTTCGAGACTCCTCGTCATGTCCCTGATCTCATCCGGGACTCCGAACTCCTTCGGCACATCAAAACTCAATAAAACTGTCATCGTAACGTTAAGCGTGCGGACCCTACGGGTTCGAGAACTATGTAGACATGACCGAGACACGTCTCCGGTCAATAACCAAAAGCGGGACCTGGATGCCCATATTGTCTCCCACATATTCTATGAAGATCTTTATCGGTCAGACCGCATAACAACATACGTTGTTCCCTTTGTCACCGGTATGTTACTTGCCCGAGATTTGATCGTCGGTATCTCGATACCTAGTTCAATCTCGTTACCGGCAAGTCTCTTTACTCGTTCCGTAACACATCATCCCGCAACTAACTCATTAGTCACAATGCTTGCAAGGCTTATAGTGATGTGCATTACCGAGTGGGCCCAGAGATACCTCTCCGACAATTGGAGTGACAAATCCTAATCTCGAAATACGCCAACCCAACAAGTACCTTTGGAGACACCTGTAGAGCACCTTTATAATCACCCATTTACATTGTGACGTTTGGTAGCACACAAAGTGTTCCTCCGGTAAACGGGAGTTGCATAATCTCATAGTCGTAGGAACATGTATAAGTCATGAAGAAAGCAATAGCAACATACTAAACGATCGAGTGCTAAGCTAACGGAATGGGTCAAGTCAATCACGTCATTCTCCTAATGAGGTGATCTCGTTAATCAAATGACAACTTATGTCTATGGCTAGGAAACATAACCATCTTTGATTTACGAGCTAGTCAAGTAGAGGCATACCAGTGACACTCTGTTTGTCTATGTATTCACACATGTATTATGTTTCCGGTTAATACAATTCTAGCATGAATAATAAACATTTATCATGATATAAGGAAATATATAATACTTTATTATTGCCTCTAGGGCATATTTCCTTCAACTAATGGCTCGCAAAGAGAGAACCTACCTTCTGTGATAGATGAACCAGCACCTGAGGAAACTATCAAGTTCAAGGCTACTGAGGATGTCATTCTGACAGAAGAATCTGCTGAAGAATTCATTCCAGAACGTGAAGAACGTCGAGCTAATGCACCTGAAGAAAATGGCGTTGAAGAAAATGCTGATCAAATTCCTTGATGACAACCAGCTCATCCTCGCATTGCAAACGAAGTGCACATTGAGAAAATCATCGATGACACTGAAGCACTAGGTCCTCTCACACGCTCAAGAGCTTCACATTTGTCTAACTTTTGTGGGCACTTTTCTTTTGTCTCTATCACAGAGCCCACTAAGGTAGATGAAGCATTTCTAGAGCCAGAGTGGATTCAAGCCATGCAAGAAGAATTACATCAGTTCGAGCTCAACAACGTGTGGGAACTGGTCAAACGTCCAGATCCTCGCAAGCACAATCACTACAAAAAAAGATACATCCGTGACATTCTGGGCCGAATGAAAATCTTTTCAGTCATACTTATGACACTTCTATGACGATAATTGTGACAAAACCCGGTATCATCATAGATGTGGTGGGGTCCTACTTCTATGACAAAAAATCATGACAGAAAATGGGCTTTTCGTCCTGGGCAGGCCGGAGACGCAGCTGCATGACATTCTTTGGGCCGTCCATGACAGAAAAACCGTGGTAGAAGCGAGGGCGCAGAAAATATCGGGAAGTCCCCGGTTACGGTGGGTGGTCGGGGGCCGAGCGATGCGCGTTTCTCTCGTACGTACGCGCGTGTGTGTGAGGCGTTGGGCTCTAACTGAACCCGAGCGAGGCGTTGGGCTCTAACTGAACCCGAGCAATTGCACTACAGGCTACGCGTTACTGAACCCGAGCGATCGATCGATGGCTATTAACTGAACCCGATCGAGCGATTCCTTCACTGCTGCTGCTAACTGAAGCCGATCGATGCTGCCTCTGGATGAACAGTGAGCGTTGCCGGGGGGGTGTTTGGATGAACAGTTCCCGGTGGGGGTGGATGAACAGGACCCCGATCGTTCGAGCCGGTTGGGGCTGGATGAACAGGACCCCGTGGAGGGCAGGATGAACAGGACCACCCCATGGAGGGCAGGATGAACAGTAGACAGTGGAGGGCAGGATGAACAGTAGCCCGTGGAGGGGTGGTTGAACAGGAGCTCGTGGAGAGGACTGGTTAAACAGTAGCCAGTGGAGTAGCGCGCGGTGGAGGCTGGATGAATAGGAGCCCGTGGATGAACAGTCGCACGTGGAGGCTGGAGGAGGTCGACGATGGATGAACAGTAGCCCGTGGAGGCTGGAGGGGGTCGACGGTGGAGATGAACAATATCTCGTGGAGTCCCGTTTTGCAGTACGCCACACCCCTCCCGATGAACAGGACCCCCGTTTCAACCGTAGCGCTCCAACACAAGTCCGTTTCCTCTGTTTTGCGGTACGCCACACCCCTCCCGATCAACAGGACCCCCGTTTCGACCGTAGGAGGTCCGTTTCCTCCGTTTTGCGGTACGCCAGACCCCTCCCGATAAACAGGATCCCGTTTCGAACGTGGCCGGTCGAACACAAGGCCGTTTCCTCCGTTCTGTGGTACGCCAGGCCTCGTTTCCATCGGCTATTCCATCCAAGCTCTCCCAATGAACACGACGACGCATTCCGTTCCGACCCAGCCGGTTGGCTCCCCATGAACACGATGACGACGTTGTTTCTCCGTTCCGACCCAGCCATGTACACGAGCCCTGGCCGTACGTATGCGCCAGTAGGCGTTCGAGACCCTGCCCGTATGTACGTACGTGGCCGTATTTTCTTTCTTGCACACTGGCCGTTGTACGTACGTGTACATGCTACGTGCGCGCCTCTACTACGACACGTGCGCGCCTCTACATCGACCAGTATGTACGTACACGTTCGCAACCAAAATGCCAACACTACGTACGCTTCGACCAGGTGGGTCCCGACTGTCAGGCACTTCCTTGCGTGCGAAGATGTAGCTGGTGGGTCCCAGCAGTCAGGGGGGCGAATCGTTTTTTTGTTGCCCAGACGCACTTCCTTGCGTGCGAAGATGTAGCTGGTAGGTCCCAGTAGTCAGGGGGAAACATTTTTTTTCACGAAGTACAGTTGCCCGTCCAGTGGGTCCCTGCTGTCAGGTGGAGGAATAATTATTTTCCGCGTAATAAGGAGGCACTTCCTTGCGGCTGCCGTGGACCCAGCTGTCATCCTCTCCATGAAAGTACTCTTCCGATGGAAGTCGTTCCTTGACCACGTTGACCACGCCGCGCCGAGAGCACCAGGGCAGTGGACGACGGCGAGGCCTAGGAAGGGGACGACGCGGAGCCGGGGAAGACGCGGCAGTGGATGCCCACGCAGAGAGGAGTACGAGGGTTCACTGGTTCGGCTGCGGTGTGAGGCTGCCGTCGCCACAGAATAACATGGGGTGTGGATGAGTAGAGGGATGCCCTGGCCAGCGGTGGGAGTAGTAAGGGGAGATGAGGCCTGCACGGGAGGCGGGAGCAGGCGGTCCCACCAGCGCTGCATTTGGTGGTTGTAGCAAGAACATCAGAGATTGAAGAAACACGACGGCCGTTGGATTGACATCCAACGGTTACGTTTGCTAGAATCGTTTGTTGACGTATATAATATCTAAAAAAATCTTGCATACGCGTCAACTTAATAGGCCCATAAGTCAGACCATTCCCTCTTTTTTTAAATAATTTATATATAGCTCACTGCGATTTCTTATGCAATTTATTACAGTCCGTTTTTTGGTTGGCCAGGGCCAATTTCGCATATTTATGTGGGTTCCAAACTATTTTTAATACCGAAATGTCGAGCCAGATTTAAAGTACTTTGAAGATATATTTTAATTAGGTTAATGCCCAGTGAAATAGGAATCTGAAAATGCGAAAAAATTCAGAAATTATAAAGTAATTGCCAATTTGTCATCTATTTTGATATTTACAACCCATTTCATATTACTTTCAAGATTTGCAGGCGTCTTGAAAGAGTTGCAGCCCATTAGGGCGTAGAAAAATAAGTAGGCCTGGATTGGGTATTCTCTGGAAAAAAATAAACTGGGCTCATTTTCACAAAGAAAAAATAGCTGGGCTGGTCACATGGTGAACATAAAATATAAACCTAGGCTAGATGGGACACAACCCAGTTCAAACCGTGCTCCATCTCAACAATAACAAAAAAATACTGCTCGAGCTGCTACGTCCCAGGTGTCAGCTGATCTTGTGTTGTTCTCTTGTCTATTGACTATATACGCTCACAATGTCATGGGTCCCAGATGTTAGGAAAACACTAGGAGGAAGCATTTTATTTTTCCATACACTGACATGGTGGGCCCTAATGTCATCCTCTCCACGTACTTCTGCCGATTCCTGTTGTTTGTTGACCATGTTGACAACGCGAGAGGGCGGCGCCGCGGCGAGCGCACCAAAGCGCGCGGAGGACGACGGCGAGGCCTCGGACGTTTACGTTAACGATTTAGGAGACGGTGGGGCGGCGATGCGTGCGCTAAGGCGCAGCCAGCCGTGGGAGGCGGAAGCAGGCGGCCCCGCCGGCGCTGGTTTGGTTTTGGCGGCTAGAGGAAGACAGGACTGAAGAAACACGACAGACTGTAAAAGCAGCAGGAGTACTTAACAACCTTAACTGAAACCAGCAGGGGCACTTAACAACCATAGCTGAAAGTAGTATGAGTACTTATACAGGTTCAACCGTACAAAGCACGCCTCGAACAGTGCTACTTTGCCTACAGTTAACCAAGGGTGAGGCCGCCAAGCCCCAGGACAAGGCCCATGCGCCACCCTGCGCATCCACAACCTTCTGAAAGCGGCTTCATCTCGCAATGTGGTCAATAAACAGGATATTCGCTTTAGATCCATGGAAAAGCAGGAACATAATCTTTTGTCCTATTCTCCAAGATGGATGGGCCTTCATTATTTGAGAACACCCATGAATAAGTATCTTTTCACCTCCAAGGGGAATGGAGTAGGTCGGCATAAACATCATGTTGTGACCAAGCGCAAGTCTGACCCGACCATGGTCAGGCATCTGTATAGGAACAATAGAACTGGGCAGTTTCTGTTTCAAGAAGATCACAACTGTAAAACTGTGTATAAGCAATAGTTTATGAACAACATATATAACAAAAAATAGCTCATACCATAAGTTTCTCGACACAGTTGGACCTGTTCAACGAGTGTAGCAGTGGCACAGATATCCCACGTGGCCTTCCACCATTGAAATGCCCCACAAGGACCTCAAGACGATCAATAAAGTGTAGGAACTTGTGGATGTCGTCCCAGTCAACTTCAGTTCCATGAGTAACAGCCGAGTTGTTACAGAATAACAAACGAGCAGCCTGCTTAACTCTGAAAAAACCTACACGTGCCACCAATTATAAGAAAATATTAGTTAGAAGTCGCATCTTCGTGAGAGATTCGTTGCTACTTCTAAAGTTAAATTGTGATCAGTTAGACAGAATAGGTGGATTAAGAAGTAATCGAGGCAACAAGCAAGAACCAGATACAAAACTAACATGGATGAACAATTGGAACGACGTCGGGGTGGAAGATCACAGTGAAGATGAGGCCAGGTTCTGCTATTTCCATTAACATTCGTGCGCCAACTTTCAGTTTGTAACACTTGTGAAAGTTTATCCAAGTTCGGCCATAAAAAAAGCAGCGATCTTCTTGGTTCATGAACCCAACTCGAAACTTATATCCATGGATTGTCTTCACTGTTACCATTAAACTGGTGTATTCAGTTATGGCAAGGCCGAGCATCTTGAGTACATGTGTTCTGGCAGAGCAAGGAATGCACTGCAGGAAAAATAATATGAGAACACAATGTATTCCCTATATCCAAATCTAGAAATACTTTCCTCCTTCACGTCAGTGTTGACCATGGTACTAGTACCTTTTATCCAAATATAGCAATCCAAATTTCCAAATTAGTCAACATCATGTTCAAAAAACCCCACCCTCCCGGATAGAAAAGAGGATTCTAGGAACATACTGTGCGCGTTTTAAAATCCTGTGTTAGGATGAGAAGGAACAAGTGTGGCGTCTCGCCGAGGGCGCAGAAACCTGTAGGGTCCTCGCACTTTGGGCACTGCAAATGAAACACACTAGATTCAGTAGGAAGAAAAATGCATCAACGGCGGCAGCTGCCATCCTAGGAGTACCCGCGACCAAGGGACTTGGATTTATTGGGGATGGATGAAGAATTCATACCAGGTTCTCCATGAGAAAACCCTATGCAATCGTCGAGCGGGGGTTTTCTCTGAACAAGCAGACAAGGGAGAAGGGATTCAGGCCAAGTGAAATATTGCCGCTTCGTCCGTCCAGCTTACTACTAAAGCTGGAAAGGTGGGGGTTTTTGTGATTTGACGGCTCATTGGGCATTAATGCGGCGCTACGACCAGGGTGTGTCTACCGTGCAGTTGTGCACTCTAATTTGGTGCATATGGCATGTGGACCCCATTGCCGGATGCCCCACATATCAGCGCAAGGAAGTAGAAAGACAGGAGTAATTAGTTATTACACATAAATATATTTTTGACAGAGAGATATTCCCTCTGTAAAGAAATATAAATATCTTTTATATCACAACTTTATACATAAGAAAAATCAAGGGGAATATATATATAACATATATAATTATAAAAAACAGAGTTTTTTTAACACGGTATAGACGAGTTGGTGATGATGGTGTGCCTGTCATCCTGCAATATAGGTCGTCCGATTTATATCCGACGGATAGGAAGGAAACTATGGCAATTTTGCAAAAAGGTACCCACATACCTCTCCGCATTTGCAAATAAGGCCTTCCCTCGTTCATCCTTTTCTCTCACAAGATAAAATAATCATACAAATGCATCTAGATGTTATGTGTAACGCACGGGCATTATGGGGGTTCAGCTGAGAAATACTTAGACATGCCCATGGTTCTGGACTTTGGGCCATAGGCCGGTGGGCCTGCATGTTTGGGGGTCCATGTGTTCTACCTCAGCGCTTTTCATATTGCAAGCGGTCGGTACAGCGCTGGTTTTAGATGCTGTTGGAATGAAATCAAACGACAGTTCCTAACCAGCAATCAGGGTTGCAATTCTATCAATGATACTGTTGTACTACTTATGCACACAGGACACTTGTTTCACCATGCTAGAGTATTACATCAAAATCTCTCGGCGGATAGATCAGTTCGGCAGTACTGAAGAATTTCAAAGTTGATTTGGACCAGCTCTCCTTGCCGAGAAAGTTCGATTTTGACATCATCCCCTGCCGCAAGATATGATTTAGATTTGAACCTTGACCATCCTTTAGCATCAATCATCATGCGACCATCCTTTGTACTTACGGTATATTGAGCAGGTTCATTCACACACAGGCTGTGCATGGTAAGAGAAACTTGGCCGCTGTCGCCCGGATTGTTGAACGACTCCCTCGTTGCTCTAGGAATTCTCTGTTTGCAAACAAGAAGACATACCCAAACAGTTAGATCAACACAGTGAATCATGCGAAACAACATGGAAATAAAAAAGAACGAAACACTTGGGCGGCCAATGCTTACCAAGAAGGTGGACATGTCAGTTTTTGTCAGGACTTTGGTATATGAAGTGCGAACTGCAGCCCAGTCTGTTGCCGGTGCAACTGCTCGTTCGGTTGCCGCTGCACAGGCGGGAGCAGATGCAAGTGCAAGTGTTGGTGCAGGTGCCGAAGCCGCTGCTGCTGCCGGAGAAGGTTCTCCTTGTAGAGCTGGTGCCGGTGTCGGAGCAGGTGCCGGTGTCGATGCCCAATCCTCAGCTGGAGTAGACTGAGCTACTGCTGCTGTCAGTGCTAGAGCAACTGCCGGTGCTCAATCCGTTGCTGAAGGTGGTATCGATGTGCGAGACAGCGACGATCGTGTCTGGTCTGGTATGATCAGCTTTCTAACTTGACTAGGCTTCGTGACCGTGATCCAGTTTTTTTCATTTCTTTTAAACACGAGAAGGACTAATTGTGGCGTTTTTGTTAAACCAAACTGCAGTTCATCATAGGGATTCAGCTTGTACTCAGACAACAGACTGATCCAATTTTTTCAGTAATATAAGTGATGGACAGTGCCTTCGTTACTGACACGACATAAGAAGTGAAACCTGCAAAAATAGCCATCGTAGAGCAAACCAAACGGTTTATTCTGTGATGAATGTCACATGGCAAAACCTGCATCGTAAAATTGCAGGAAAAGAAAGAAAACATGACATTAAATCAAGAAGATTTAGACAGTAAATCAATAAGATTTACTTGATGTGACACGAGTGAATCCTTACCAGGAAATCACTATGTTGAAGTACTAAACAGAAGATTGATCGTCCAACTACGGGTGGCATGCAGGGGCCCCGCCTACTCAAACAAGCAGGACAGTCCAAAGGTCGTGACAAATTGTATGGACCGAACATCCATGGGACTGGAAATCCTGGTGGGTGCGATAAACCCTGCAATGCATACAGATATTGGAGTGTAACCATAATTGATAAACTGTCCTCACAAAAAATATGATCTGGATACTTCAAAATATACAGACTGAATTGAGTGGACAGACATTAACATAGACCGTTCTCAGGACTGACCACACACCAAAAGCGGCAGTACTAATAAACAATACAGGGTTCACAAACACAAATCAAGTACTGAACAATAGTACTTACTACAGACAAGCAAAGTTGCACTAATTAAACTCTACAGATTATTCTTGCCACCGACCTACGGGATGAACCCCGCATAACTGACTAGGCCATGGACTTCGTGAGAGATGTCTACATGCACCATCACCATCTTGTCAACCTTGGAGAACCTAACAGAGTGGTCTTTCCACTCATAAACATGATCATGAAGACAGGCCGCATCAGATTTGTTGGGAAGCTTTACAAGAACCACACCCTTCGTAATAGAAGGCACAGCCAGGAAATTGTTGTGGTCAAGTACAGACTCGAGAACACACCTGACAACAATGCTACAGGAAAACACTAGTTCAGGACACGTGGCAACAAGGACACAGCAGCTGGATAGTTTTGCAGTAGAACTCATCCTCATGTCTTCCAATTCACACGTCATGACTTTGAGAACTTCATCTCCACCGCGGACCTGGTTCTAATTCAAACAGAAACCATATTTTATTACTACCTCCATTCAGAAATATAAGATGATCTTCGATATTATACTCCATATATGACTGCATATACGCACAGAAATGAGTGAATAAAGACACTAGAACATGTCTTCAAAGGCATGAGAGCAGAGGGATTACTTGAAATATCCATAACACAAGTTACTGAGGCAAATATGCCCTCTTCAAAGGTAGCATTGATGTTCATAAAGTACTCCCTCCATCCCAAAATTCTTGTCTTAGATTTGTCTAGATACGGATGTATCTAGTTTGTCTAGATACGGATGTATCAAGTCAAATTTTAGTATTAGATACATCCGTATCTAGACAAATCTAAGACAAGAAATTTGGGACAGAGGGAGTAGTTGAAAGTAATATATAAGAAATCAGTGTCAACCTCTCGCATGTTTTGGTCAAAAGATGAATTTAGAACCGTCATTTGGCACACAAAAATCACATGCAAGATCACCCAGAAAGTTGTACTACTAGTACTAGTACTACGTGTTAGATGAAAAAACATGATCAAGATCGAGAAAAAGATCGTCAACAAGAGATATTACCTAGACTTGCTTAGTGAGGGATCCCGGAGAGGGGGCCTTGGACATGGCGATGGCTTTGAGCTTGTCTACGGTAGTCTTGGCGGGGTGCTTGCGCTTCTTCGTACCATGAGCCTCGATGGTTTTGGCCAGAGCCATAGACATCACTTCGGCCGGTGCTCTAACGTCCATCAAGAAACTGTCAAATAGAAATAAAAGAAAAGAAACCATAATCACAAACCCAAAAGAAGAAAAGAGAGGGAGTTATAGGATCATTCTCGGGGTTGCAAGACTGGGCCTTGGCCAGAATCAACACCATTGATGCGCTCACCTTTCCTTCTTTGGGAGAGAAGAACAATGGCAGAAGCAGGTCGGGGTTTTCTTGAAGAAAAGAGGAACAAGATGAGGGAGAAGCGAGGGTTGGGTAGAGAGGAAGCTGAGAGAGAAGAGTGAAATGATGGTTGCTTCGTCCATCCAACTTACTGCTGGAAAGGGGGGGTTTGTGATTTGACGGCTCATTGGGCATTACTGCAGCGCTTCGATCGGGGTAGTCTACGTCACTCTACTACAGAGTAATTTAGTGCATGGCTGGTGGACCCCGATGCTGGCTGTCCCACACATCGGTGAAAGTGAGTAATTTAGTGCATGGCTGGAGGAGGATCCGCATGGTAGAGCGTGTCCACTATTTTTCTGGAAAAAAAATGATTACAGCAAGCGTTTCCACTCTTACGACGGAGGAGTGCGAAACATGGCAGCCACTTGAACATACACAGTGCTCCTACTACTAGGCATGTGCAGTGGTTCATACGTCAGTACTACATAATCTTGTTGCTAGTGTAGTAAGATATGACGACGACAAATGATGTTGTGCGCATGTCAACTATATGAACAGTAATGTAGTAACATAGTACCACTTTCTCGACTGTCCGGTCGAGAATGAACGGTGAGATCAATGTTAACAGAACTAGGTCCACAGCGCACAGAGAGTACGGTGCTACAGTACTCCACGAAACATGAACCATATGAAGCACGAATAGTGTTAGGCAGGGTGTATGAAGGGTGCACGGGATGGGAGCAAAAGTTCCCTTCTCGACCCACTTTTGGGTGTTTGGCAGAGTGCATGAAGGGTGCATGAGTCCACACTAGTAGGTTAACACAAATACACGAAGAGGAAACAACTACTTCGTCTAGGTGTGTAAGTCATCTTACGTTGTGCACTGCGACCAAGGCGGAGAGGAAAACGAGAAAACTTAATGTCTTTTTGCTAATGAATAGCATTGCATGCAATGAACTAACCAGTGCATGTCATTTTTATTAGTCTCAAGTCATTGAAAGCATGCACGGCCCACGTCTCTTATTGGTTGATATGTCACAAAACAAGAAACGGGGAGGGAGTTAATGTGCCATGCCTAAGTGTTTTGGGATTATTTGGTTTTCGTAAGGTGACTTACACACTATATTGAGATGAGAATGCAACCAAACACACCCACACGCTTTGTGCTACAGTGACTAATCTGCACCGTCTGAGTTTGATCCAACGGTCATGTTGCACCGCGACATGGACATGCCCATGAAGAGGGCGCCTAAACACCACTGAAGTCCCTCTGCTTCTCGAGGCGCACGACGTTGGTGATGCAGGGGCGAAACGGCTGAAAGGCAATGCAATCTACAGGAAGGCGGAGGGAGCTAGCCGAGGAGCAGGGAATCTTTTGGTTTTCACCATGGTAAAACACCAGTCGATGACTTCTCACATCAGGGACCAGTGGGTTTTACAGGCAGAGTCATTGTGACTAATTGCTGCCGCGCCTGCTCCCGTCAATCAAAAAATTAAAAATCCAGCCGCGCCTGCTCCCGTCAATCAAAAAATGAAAAATCCTGCCGCACTCAAACACCAGAGCAACGCCGCGGTGGATGTTTAAATTTACCTGCCGGCAAGTAGATAAAAAAAGGGGTGAAAAAACAAATATGGCGGCGGCCTAGCTAATCGGTCGAACTAGCCCAACTAGCTAGCCACCATGCTTCACTGATGTACTCGGCGGGAAAAGTGCTCTTTCGTGATTTGACGACTCATTTATTTACTTGCTTCGGCGAAAACGCGCGGTAGGGCGTCCCACGTCAGGAAGAATATATGCGTGCACCACCCGGGAGGACCCCGAAACCGCGCGGTAGGGTGTGCCATGTCTCAGCACGGAGGAAAAATGTGCGTGTAAAAATTTACTATATTAGACGTAGTACCTATGGTTTGACCTCGGGACCCAGCCAGTCGGTCAAAAACACCCCACTAGCCACACAACTTCATCATGCTAACATGGCACGGAGGATAGGTGTGGTTAGCTCTGTCTCGACCAGCCACAACGTCTCTTGTTCTAGGCGATTCTTCTATTTTCCAAGCTTTTTTTAGTTGTAATAACACCACGGCAAGCTAGAGCCGCTCTTCGTGGGTGCCCGTGCAAAGGTTAGACGATGGAGGGAAGAGAGAGATCGCAGACCTGGGACCCACCAGTAAGTGAGTCAACGGTCATGCACGTGTAGACGAGGCACTCCCTCTACTCTACTCAACGTAATACTGTATAAAATCAAGTTATGGGACAAAGCCAACAACCGTTGTTGTTTCAGGCTATTGACTTACGCTTTGTAGTCTAGGTTGCCAGTTCGAATCTCGTCTTTCAGATTTTTTAGTTTTAGGTCCAAATTTGATTAATGACAAGTGGGACCCCCGTGTGTTGTTCCGATATTTCAGTGTAGGATGGTTTTTTTAACAAACACTTTGCGCGGTTAGACAAGTAACGGCACAAGTTACACGTATTTTGCAAGTTTACGAACAAAAATGATAGCGGCGTAGAATATCACATCCACCCTGCAGCTTAGATGCTATGGTGATACGAGTTTTTACACCGTTGGAAGTGAGATCCAATGTCTTGGGAGTAGTCTTTGTAATTAAGCGCAATTTCCAAACTCTCCAAAGGTTTTTTTGCAAATAAAACATTCAGGCCTCGTGTGTGCCACTGCATCTTGGATCCAACGGGTCCCCGTTGCTCATATTAGGTGCTCCCCGTAGCTTAATTACCCGCTACGGTGATATGAGCATCTAGGTCGTATGATCAGTGATCGGATGGCACATGCGTCGTACTTGTACTTTCTGCGCAATTCCCAAACTATCTTAGCCGTATATTGCAAAAACATTCAAACCTCCTACTGTGGGCCGTTAGATCTCCGTGAACTCGTATCACCATAGAATCTACGGTGCGGGAGCACCTCATATTCTCCCGTGTGAGAAAACATAAGGTGCTCTCGCAGCTTGGATGCTACGGTGATACGAGCTTCGAGGTCGTTTGATCTGAGATCCAATGGCATCTGAGCAGTCTTTGTGCTTGTAAGCAGTGGCCGAACTCTTTGGGGTTTTTTCTGCAAAAAACCATTCGAACCACCGAGGAGGCATTGGGTCACAAATCCAACGGCTCCGAAGAGCTTGTATCACCAAAGCATCTAAGGTGTGGTAGCACATGATATTCTTACATACAGGAGAATATGATGTCCTCCTTCATCTTAGATGCTACGGTGATACTAGCTTCGAGGTCGTTGGATATGGGATCCAAGGGCATCTGAGTAGTTTTTGTACAAATTGTGTGCAATTCTCAAACTCATCAAGGTTTCCTGTAAAAATATCAAGACATCATGTGAGCTGCTATATCTCAGATCTACAAGCTCCAAGCAAACCGTATCGGCATATAGCATCTAAGGTATGGGGGCACATGATATTCTCCCGGGGAGGAGGGGTGGGGGTGCACAACCAATCGATGGTTGGGAGGGTGGGGACAAATATAATCTAAACAACCCTAAACAGAGCTTCACAATTTTATCTAAGGTCGAGGGGGTCACCCCCGACAATCATAGCTCCGCCTAATTAAACACAACATTTGCATGTACGGTAGTACTAGACTTAATATTCATGTTTTAGTTTCATGTTCGTTTTAAATATTGAATTGAGGACCATGCATGTCTTACATTTTACTCCCTTTGTTCCTACATATTAGTCTTTTTAGACATTTCAAGTGGACTGGCACATACGGATGTATATAGACATATTTTAGAGTGTAGATTCACTCATTTTGCTCCGTATGTAGTCGCTTGTTGAAATCTCTAAAAGACTAATATTTAGGAACAGAAGGAGTATTTTTGAATTCGTGTCATACATGCATGGTTTGGAAAAATAGATGCACTATACTTATTGGATTGTTGTTGTGTTCGTGTGTGGGTGTCATTTGCATTGAAAAACTTAGCAGGGATACCATGAAATGTGAAATACACGTTGAGATCACTATATCACAAACTCACTCTAATTCAACAACTCGTCATAAATCAATTACCACGTTGAGATTAGTATTTGCAAGGAAAATACGGGCATTGTAATACACATAGATTCGTTCGGCAACTTAAAAGGTTCCTTTCGTATTCTCGAATGGTAGGACCCAACGGCGTACCAGCCAGACCTTGGCTCGTGTTGATCCTAAAAAATAAAAAATAAAAAAACTGGGCCCGTGTCCCTCTAGTGGCATGCGTGGTACGCACATTAGGCAACCCCAACCAGTCGAGCCTCCGCGTTTCGAGTCGAAATATCTGGCGGCCAGAATTCCAGCCCTAGGAAATTCCCCTCATGTCCACGGTCCATAATGACTACCGATGAACAACGAAGGGATGCTTTAGTAACTAGACAACGTTGTGTTCAAAAAAAAGTAACTAGATAACATTACCTACCGTGCCGAGCACGGTTCAATTCCCTCAGTCGCCGCTCGCCAAGGTCACCCGTCAACTGCATTGCCTAGTAGTACTACTACTACTACACCAGGATGAGCACAGAATTGAGCCCGTTTGTTCGTGCCTAGTACTTGAGTTAATATATCAGGCAATGCACTGGTACAGAGGGATTATCCTTTTGCTCTGCATATATAACTTGTCTGAAGTCTAACTAAGCAAAATGTTTGACCAAATCCTTTCTTAAGAAATACAACAGGACAGATGTATGGCTTGAAAATTTATTGCATGATGCAGGTTATGATATTGTTTCGAATCCTGGATCTTAAATTTCAGAAAATCCAAAAGTGACCATAAATTCTTGAAACTGAGCATGGTCACGTGATATGGCACAAATATTACTTCGTAATTTTTTTCTTCAATTTGAGACAAGCTGCTTATGACAAGTTGCACAAATGAAGAGCCAATGTATTTTGGAACAAAGACCTGTCACGTTAAGGAGAACACTTTCACTATTGAAACCGTGGGCATTTATGTGCCGCCACGAGTCCCGCTTCTCATCGGCAGGTGCCGTCGGAGCAAGCGTGTGAGTCGACGGGAGGCGTGCGAGCAGACCGCTGTGCCGGCTGACAGGGAGGCATGCGAGCAGACCGCTGTGCAGGCTCACCGGGAGGCGAGCCCTTTGACCAGGCTCCGCCGCCCACCTTCGCCCCAACTGCTCCCACTTTTAATGTCGCCGGTGCCGCAGTTTAAAATCAACCCCGCACTACCCGGTATCGCTACAATCTTCTCTCTTCCTCTCCGATTCTCCTGTCGTCTACCTCCAACCAGCCTGACCTAAACGTACGCCATGCCGCATCACGATGGTCTGCCCTTAGTCTTCCAGTTTCCTGAGGAAGACACCCGCCGGAGCCTCAAGAACATAAGGCGCTTTGGGATGAGCTTGAACTGGCCTTGCGGGAAGGCGTCGCGCCTGTCCCCGCTCCCGTTCCGGCTCCCGTCGCCCCGACTGCGCCAGCGCCCATCACTGTGGCATGGATGGGCTGGGAGCTGCACATTGTCATCGAGCTTGATGCCACGGGGTTCCACGAGGTCCCCGCCGACTTTCACGCGCCCGTGCACCTGCCAGCGCATGCGCCTGCGCGTGCACTAACGCGCACGCCCGTGCACCTGCCAGCGCATGCGCCTGCGCGTGCACTGACGTGCGTGCCCGTGCTGGTGCCCTTGCACATGAATGTCTCCGCCGCGCCGTTGACAGCGCCTGTCCCCGCGCGGGTGCCAGTGCCCCCCTCAGCGGCATGGATGGCCGCCGTCGACCGCTTCCTTGCACCAACGCCAGTCGCCTCCTCCCGCCAGTTGACTCGCTCCTGGAGACCGAAGTCCAGAACATTGTGGCCTTCCTTGAAGCTAGGGCCAACGTCCATGAGTACGCCAACAACGGCGCAAGACGCCGCCGTCGCCGTCGGTCAGTGGCCCGACGACACACAGAGCACGGCAGAGGAGCCGCTTCCCACCGCAAGATGCCCCCGCCACCGCCGCGTAATCTAAATTTGCCATGAAAAATGTTTGGATTGCCATGCTTAAAATCCGAACGTTTATCATTTCCGTTTATTTTAGATCGAACGTCGTATAATTTAAAGTTGGAGTCAGACTGAACGAAATCCATGGTTTGATCGATTGAATGTTCTGCTAGAGCTGTATCAAATTAAATAGAAAACGTCATTAAGCCACATGTATTCCTTGTCATCCAACGACCTAGACTGCTTCAATGTCGAGCGCTCAACACGTTTAGCGTGCAGTTAATTTCATGCCAAAATAGTGCTTATCACATAATAGCACGCAAATAATATCCAACTTAATATCCGCATGCACTTAATATACTTCCAAATTAACGTGCATTGCACATACACACTGACTAGTGCTGCTAGCACGTGAAACTGGTGCCGTAACTTATGAATGCGTCCAGATATGGTCAACGGCAACATCGCCCGCGAGTCTTCGTGTATGCCCGTGCGTCTAAACGCAGAAGGGGAGGAGAGAGAGAGAGCACATGGAACCCACCAGTAAGTGAAGGCGAATAGTACTAAAAATAATATTACATGTTATCAATTAGATAGGTTGTGGTAATATAAAAACATTATGTGAACAAAGGGAGGTACAACAAACATTGTTGTTCTACGTATGTTGCCTATTGACGTGCGGCTTGAAGGCCCTGGTCGCATGTTCGATCCTCGTCCTTTATTTTTTAATTTGTATATGTGTCCAAATTTGTTTCATGACATGTGGGCCCCTCGGTGTGTAGTTTGTAGCACTTTAATTTGTGGGTCCAAATTTGTTCCATTCCAAGTGGACTATCGGTGTGTAGTTTTGTAGCTTATTTATAATAATTAAAGAGAACAACACAGTTTTTTGCAATAATACCATGGTGCGACGTTGAAGCCGAGAAAGGACGTGCGAGAGAGCGATGACTGAGCCAGAGGGAAATCAACTAGGGGAGTTGCGGGAGTTGCAATGGTGTTTCGAGTAGTTGTGGGCCGAATGCTACAAAAATATAATCTAAACCGACCGGAATAAATGCCTACACAAATTAATCCAAGGTTGGAGTGCCCCTCGCAATGTAAATAGCTTCGGCTTTCCGAGGGATGGAGAGGTAGCTTCAATGTGTGGAAGATACGGCGTGAGAAAGCGAGGTCAATCGAGAGACATATAGATAGAGAGACAAAGTGAGTGTGGTCCGACATTCATGGAACAAATATATATGCTCTGGAGAGATATTGTCCGATTGAGCTTTTGGCAAGGGTGAGGGCTGTAAGATAGAGCTTGAGAGATGATCCAGTCACAGACGTGTAGATATACTTTGTGCATGGGAGGAAGCAAGGTCGATCGATCACATAGGGTCGTCGTGCGATCGAAAGAGTGAGACGGGTTGGAGAGAGTGACCTAGATAGACAATGTGCGTGAGAGAGTATACAATGTGAATAAGTCGAATTGGGCTCAAACATGGTGATATATCGTTTTTTTCCGAGAAAGAGCGAGGTCAATCGAGACATACAAAGAGAGAGAGAGAGAGAGAGAGGGAGAGAGAGAGCGAGCGTGGCCCGCCATGAGGTCGAAAGAGTGGGGGTGGCTTTGATGGACAGACCTAGATAGACAATCTGTGTGAGAGAGTATAGAGTGTGTCGATCGAGGCCCGAACAGGGAGACATATCATTTGTGTGTGAAAGAAAACGAGGTTAAACGAGACTCAGATAAAGAGAGCGAGATTGAGCGAGTGTGGCCCGCCGTGTGTAAGAAAGAGTGAGACGGTCTCGAGGGAGTGACCTAGATAGACAACGTGCGTGCGTGCGCACGAGAGGTTGGGGGCTAGATAGACAATGCATGTATTTAGCGCGAGAGGGTGAGAGGGAGAGGGATAGAGAGAGAGAGAGCTCGGCATGGGGTGCAATGGCGGGTGTGTGAGGTAAATACATTTCGTAACAGAGTGGAAAAAGGGGGTTGTGTAGTTGAGAGAGTTAGAGATCGAAACATGGAGAGAAAGAATGGATGTGTGTTGGAAACCGATAGCTTCCTAAGGTGGTTAGGAGAGGAAGATTG
>NC_057811.1:404126976-404255619 GCF_018294505.1 Triticum aestivum | reverse complement strand
AACATTTGAATGTAGATAGTACGAGACTTAATATCGATGTTTCAATTCGGTGTACATTGTAAGATTTGAACTGAGGACCATGCATATGGGTAATTATTTCGAATTCGTACCATACTAGGTTTCGAAAAGTTGACATTGACTCGATTTGTTGTGCTATTTTGTAGGTCATATGTTTGAAGCCATCCAAAAGTTTTCTCACTACCATGGTGTTCATCATATACATATGAATTTGTATTAAAAAAGTAGCGTGGATACAGTGAAATGCGAAATCCACGTTAGAATTGGAGATCGCTATGTGACACACACTCTAATTCAAATAACTAATTATGTGACACACACTCTAATCCACGTTAGCGTGGATACGGTTTCGATTTTTTTCAAATAACTCCTCATTAATTAATTTATAGTATCTCGTTTCGAATGACTAATTATTGCAAGGAAAAAACGGGCATGGTAATACATACAGATTCGTTTGTAAATGAAAGAAGATTCATTTGCATTCTCAAATGTAGGCGCACCAGGGTCGTGTCGTGGTGGTCGCGTGTGTCGGACGGACGCGTAGCACCCAGCCACCCACCCAAAAAAAAGGACGACGACAAAATAAGTTCGCATTTCCACGTTTTGGATTGAAATATCTGGCGGCCCCAATTCCAGCCCTGCAAAATCTCCCTTCTCCATCGTCCCCTTCCGCGCCCAGATTGCTCAAATACCTAATTCGCCGCCAACCCAAGCAAATTTCGAATCGCCCCTCGTCTCATCTCTTTCCCCACCTCTGTGCCGGATGACGACGACGAAGACGACGGTCACGCTTCACCACCGCACCGGAGCTACCTCATCAACACCCTCGTCCACCGCACCGGGTGGTCCACCGACAACGTCGGCCGCCGCAACCGACGTGCCTCACAGACACCGACTTCCACCGCATCAGGTGCGCTTCACCTAAGCCGTCTCCCAGCTCACTGGGGCTACTTCACCGAGCACATCATCGCGCCTCCGCCCCCCGAGGCCGCTGGGGCTTCACCAACAGTCTCGTCCACTGCATCGTAGCGTTCCGCTGCCACTCAACATCTGCATTTGTGCGCGGCCAGCCAACGCCAGGGCATCACCCTCAACGGCTCTGAAGTGACCCGCACTCTAGCTAGGCGAGCATGCCCAAACGCCGGCCCGAACTAGGTATCCACACATCACTCCCTTCACTGTTCTGATGATGTTTGGATATCCTTTCACCGCTCTCTTAGCTTACACGCCTATCCAACTCTGACTTTAACTCTTATTTCTTCTGGAGATATCATCTGAAACAAGCAAATCCATTTTTTAGCGAAGCATGACGGCGCTACGGGATCTGGTACACATCCTGCACACCCGTATAACCTTGTAAGTATCTGTCCTCTGGTACAACAGCAAGGTCGATTCCTCTTATTTGATCAGCCATTCACCGGGTCAAAAATGCAGATGGGGATGCAAGGAGCACAAGGCCTGCACATCCAAGCAAGTGGTAACATGGACTTGTACATGGAACATCCCAAGCGCAAGCAGAGCTGCAGTGAGCCTGTACAATGAGCTAGCGTAAGTCTCTGCATTTCATTTAATTCGTACTGGCATTCGTGTATGATTTGTGTGCAGTGGCGGATCCACGAATTCAAGTTACCAGGGGCGAACATTTAACTTAAAAAATACGAAGGCACTTGCACTCCGGAAATTAACATAACTTGAGAAATGTGAAGCTACATGCACTTTGAAAACCAGCTAATGATCCAAAGTAGTTCAGATTATAAACACTAAATGATGCAAGCACCAAAAAACACAAAATGCAACATGGTGTAGAAGGACTACAAACATGGTCTGTACCTGCTTGAATTATTCGTTCTCTGGCTGAAAATATCGAAGTGTAATTGCACCTATAACCAGTGCGCAAACTGCATATCAATATATCTATCCTGCACAAGTATGCCAATAGTTTCAAACAACAGATTAGAAAAGTATTTATGCTACGTTGTCATGATACGGGGACTTTCTGGTAGATGGCCTCGATGTTTCCTCAAGCCATGAAAATGCACTATAATTTGCTTGTCATCAATGCCTGCAAATATCTATGTCTCTCTCAACATAGCAGATCATCATTAGACACTAAATCCTTCAATGGGAGCTTGCAAAATGCTTGCATTAGATGCCTCATTAGACACTATATGTTCATCACCAGCAGCATGTAAAATGTTTGCATCAAATCCTTCATTAGCAGTCTGTTCATTAGACACTTCAGGCTCAAGAACAACATGAGCTTGGATGTTTGCACCGGAAACTTGATTAGATACACCAGATTCAGTCAGTTCAGTATTGATTGGGGGAGTTATAAAATAAGTAGAAATTGGTTTCGTTTTCTCATAGATTCCCTACATACAAGCAGTTTTACAACACCGTTAGGTTTAACTATTGGCCAGAAATTGAAGAGTTGAATTAGATATAATCAGGGCTGTGATGTACCTGCTCGTTGCGCATGCTACTCTTGCAAGCTGCGACTGTCCGTTTGCGCAAGCTCGATGCCATGCCCGTGCTACCGCCGCTGCCTCCCACGCAGGCTACACCCAGGGTTGGATCTTCATCTTCTTGCCCTTCCGTTCGCTTGAAGCCCGATGACCATCCTCCAACGAGGGCGCGAGGAAGTCCTGTGTTCGTCTGTCCAGCGGCGGCTAGGTTAGGAGCAAACCAGACTGGAGGCTGGAGCGGATGAATTGGGATTTTGCCTGCTGTCGATCGATATGGGAGGCGCTCGTTTGGGCCACGAGCCTGCTATAGGGCCTGCCTTGCACTTATGTTATTGGCCTATCCAAATTGAAACATTTTTCTTCATTTTTTACATTGCCTGCTCGTGCGTTGGGACGAACAAAACTAGCCTGGGCCAACCTGGACGACTCAAACTAGGTGCACACTTTCGAGCCACCCGAGGCGGCCGCCCATACCAGCCCCTATGGTGGCGTTGCCCCTTTTTGCATGTATGATAGGGGTAGTGAAAAATATTCCAGTGGCACTTTTGATTTACCCACAGAAGGTTGAATTGCTTGTTTCTATGAACTGAGTTCGCCAATAATGTGAAGGATGCCAGTCTTTTCATCCTATTGTAGATTGCTTAGATCTCGATATGCCAAAAGTAATTGCATGAAATATACAGTAAAAGCCAATGTGATGTGTGTGGCTACAACTAGTCTGACTACACGTCCTCATATAACATATCAAGGACGCACCATCTTACCAGCTTAACCATTCGACTTACCAAAGCAGTGTGGGAAGAAAGAAGTATTGGGACTGCGTATCCATGCAATTGATGCCATGGACTCCTTCGTACAACCTTGTAAGTGAAAAAGAAGTTGTAGTGTGCCTGTACAAAGAACTAGCATAAGTTCAGTTACCTGCTTCTCGGAATTTTAGTTAGCCACTTATTGCAAAATTGTTCAATTACGTTGCTTGGCTTAATTTAGTTTGCTACTTATTACATAATGCCACAACCTGTTAATCCTATTATAGACTGCACCTATCTATGTGTTTGATACTTACTGTTAAGAATTACCTGTTTGCCTGAACTTAAATTGCTACTTGTTTGTTTAACTGCTTTGCTGCTGCAACAACGGGTTACAATGATGTTAATAACTACTTTTCAGCATCGAATTGAAACTCTTTAATTCCTTGTTTGTTTAACTGGTTTGCTGTTATAACTCCCAGTTGAGATGTTTTGCTAACTTCAACTTTTCTGAATCCAATCAGAACTTTAATGGCAAAACAGGTTAGCCCAAGATCAAAGAGCGAGGTCCCTATGGACGTTGTATCATCCCACAGCAGTGGCACCGGCCCAATCGTGCATTATGAATTGCCAACTGCTGATGCTCTAGAGGCTAAACTAGTGGTTGAAAGAGATTCTGCTTCTGCACTTAGAGATGAAGTTGACATGTTGAGGAAGCAAACAGCACAATCAGTAGCAGTACTCAAGACAACCATTAAATATTTGGTGGATTTCAAAACGAAGCAAGCTGAGACTGACCACATTGTTAAGGTCCCGAAGGAAAAAAGGAAATTAAATTCCCACTTGGTAAATCATAGGTGAAATGTTCTTTCCATCGTTGAATAACCTTTGTGTTGTTTGTTCATGTAATCAATCAAACCATTTGTTTTAGAGATAATGTAAAAAAAAATTTGTTTTTTGTTTTTTGGTTTGTAATTTTATTTTGAGCACAAGTCTGTCTTAATTGATAAGACTCGGAGACATTTCATTTTGATTGCTATGCCAGACCTACAAATATGCCAATCGGGCTGAATGTGCATTCAACAATAATAGTAGTATAGATGGACCATAAGTGGCACGCATCGGAAAGGGCCAAGATGCTGTAGTAGCTTGGCTAAAAAAAGGATGGTGTTGTAGCAAAGAAAAGTACAGCGGCCTGGCTTATGTATGTTAGTTGATATTATTGATCCATATACTCTATAAGTGTTTATATGTCTGTTAGTTCTGTACATTCTTGGTTGATTCACTCGGTATTTGAATCTTGATACATCGCTTGTGTACATATCTAAATGGGAGTACACATTATGCTGCGTGTGACATTTGAGTTGGACATGAAGTGTTCCAAATATTCGAATTCACCTTAAACTGGATTCTAGCTTCTGAATTTGAGTATCGGCATTTGTAAACCATATTCATATATGACAGTGGAATACATCTTTGTCGTCCTTTTGAAGATATATAACAACACATAGAATGATTTATAAATATTCGTATAGGTATAAAAAATGGATTTGAATTTAGTTGCCAGGGTAAACGTGGATGCTTATTGTCGTGGAATTGTCACGGCAGATGTCCTCGTGCAAGGACTTAGTCGTGGAGCCATCGCAGCTAGGAAGCTTAAAGGGGTTAAGTGGGACAAGGAACACGAGGGTTATACTGGTTCGGCCCCTTACGGTGAAGGTAAAAGCCTACGTCCAGTTGAGGTGGTATTACTTAGGGTTTCGATGACTAGGGAGCTTAATCGCTATGCCTGGCTCTCGATCTGTTGTCTCTCGCCCTGAACCGCCGCCGGGTCATCCCTTTATATAGAGAGGTTGACGCCCCGCGGCTCTCAGAGTCCCGGCCGGCTTATAACAGTATCCGGCTCGGACTCTTAACTACTCTTGCCTTACATTACAAGTCTTGCCATAACAGCGGGTTATCACTACGGGCCTTAAGCCGCCTCCGGGTCTTAAGCCCATTATTGATCCGCCATCCTCAAGCTTGGTACTGGGCTTCATGTGATGATCATTACGACGTAACCCTGCCCCTCCTGGGCGGGTGTCTCTAATGGTTATATCCTCAACATTAGGCCCCAGGTTGATTTGAACCGGTTCATGTCAATCCTCAATACCTTTAAGAGAAAATCTTCCGGCTTCTGCTTGTGCGAAGGTTGTAACCTGCCGTGACGTCATCTTCTGGATTCTTGGTAACCCGCCATGACGTCATCTTCCATTAAATTCATTTTTATTCTGCCATATACCAACGGATCTTATCTTAATGACCATCCCGAGAATCGAGGCGTTTCTGCGGCAAGATAATCATGTCTTCGGCCTCCTCGTTTCTCGCGCCCACTTACCAGCCGCCCCTTATAAATAGGCCCGGCCCATAAGCCTTCGTTACTCTTCTCCTCCATCATCTTCCTCCTCTGACACTCCAGAGCCCGACCTCCACCGCCGCCTCCGCGCCTCTCGTCTTCCTCAACCTCGGCCGCTGCATCACCCTGAACTGGTCCAGAGAAACGGCGGCGACCTCCGCGGCTCATAGCGCCAGTAAGTCCTTGCCACTCCATACAGTAGACTCGCATTAGGGTTCTGTCGTTCTCCCCTGTTCTTCATAGTTTCATCTCAAGTTCTTCACAGTTCCTCCACCACGGCTCCTTTTGATCCGAAAATGGTACAAAACTCCTGCGGTAGTAGTTTCTCACCCATTCTTATGCTAGCAGATCCCTCTTGCCCACAAAAAGATCTCGTTTAGGGCTTATGAATTTCTCTGTATCAACTTTTTAGGTCTAGAAATTTTTCCTTTCTGGACGATCGTTTGATCCAAAATAATCCCTGCGATCTGCGAAACTTGCTTATGCAACTCTTAGACAAAAACTGCATCTGTCAGCCATAGCGGCTCATATCGCCGGCTTAAAAGAAGCCATGCTTTGTGAAATTTCCGGCTTACTCATAATAGAGTTAAATAACTTAAATTTCTTATAATACCCACGGCGGCTTAAATAACCTAACACAAGTAGTCATATATCATTAGGCCCCTTCATGAACCGCCGTGCTGAATACTGAACTGAAATTTTTCTCCGGCTTAAATTTGAACCAGAAATTTTCCTTTGTCATAGGCTTCCATTTTCCACAATGCCGCCCAAGGCTCCCAAGGCACCCATTACGTGCAACTGGGTGAGGTCCAACGTTATTGAAAGCACCTTAGATGACTTCGTAAAAACGGGTTACCTGCCCAAAAAGGAGGTCATGTCCTGCCGTGCGCCTGACCCATCCGAAGAGAGACCTCAACCAAAAGATGGAGAGGTTGTTGTATTTGCTGACCACATGAGCCGGGGCTTTGCTCCTCCTGGCTCAAAATTCTTCAGAGATGTTCTGAACTTTTTCAATCTGCGACCTCAAGACATTGGACCCAATTCCGTGTCGAACATTTATAACTTTCAAGTGTTCTGTGAGGTATATCTTGGAGAGGAACCCAGCCTGCTACTTTTTAGGGAGTTATTTTACCTGAACCGCCAGAATGAATGCGCCAACGGGCCTAGCTTGGAACTTGGTGGAATCTCAATTCAACGACGGAGAGATTGTCTCTTTCCTTATGCTGAGCCGCCAAGCCACCCAAAGGACTGGAACCAGACATGGTTCTACTGCCAGGATACTTCTCCGGCTGATGAGAACCCTCTGCCCGGCTTTCGCGCCCTGCGTCTGGAGTCAAATCACCCCCTGCCAGACAAATTATCTCAAGCTGAGCGTCAACCACTTATCCCCACCATCAACAAAATCAAAGCTCTTCTGGGAAACGGCCTTAACGGCGTTGATCTGGTCCGGGTCTGGATTGCTTGGCGGGTGATTCCTCTAAGCCGCCGCCCCGGCTTAATGTGTGATTACACGGGCCGGAAGGATGATCCTCTTCGGCACAGCCCCAACGACTTACCTGAGGACGTCGTTGATGACATGACCAAGTCCCTTCTGAACGAGAGCTTAGCAGATTGCGGGAGGACAGGCTTAAGTCCCTTCTGCAAAGCTAACCCGGCTCCGGCGGTAAGCTACTGATCTGAGCACCTTACTTTCCATTTTAACAATTTTCGTCTTAACTTCAAGAAACCTTTGTTGTATTTTTCAGGCTAATGATAAGTTCTGGAAGGTCAGGTATGACCATGAGGCTGCTAAAAAAGCCAGGAAGGTTAAAAAAGCCGCCAGGAGAGCCGCTCCCCGCAAGAAGGGGAGTAAGCCTAGCGCCTCAGACCTGCTTCAGCTGGATGACACCTCCGAGTCAGAGGTAGCCCTTGATTCTTATGCTCTTCTTTTGTTTTTTGTTTGTTTTTAACCACCTTATTGACACTGATTATCAGCAGGAGGATACCGGAGCGAGTAACCCGGTGATTGAAGAGGTAACTATACTTTCCTCCGACTCGGAGCCCTTGCCAAGGCTGAAAGTCCGAAGAGTAACCCGGAAAGTAAGATTTTCACATCCTTTAGCTTATCAAGATCCTCAATTTCTTTTGAAGCGACAGATTCATGAGAGCCGGAGGCAAACCCGGACCAACAAGGATGCAGACCTCTCCTCCGGCTTACCTGAAGCATCAAGGAAGCGCCGGACCGAGGTTATCTCCAACTTATATCCTTTTCATCCTTTGGCGGGCGTCACTCGTCAACCACTCAATTCTTCTGATTCAAACTATCAGGAAACTTCACCTTCCTCCGGTGACTCCATGCAATCTAACTTGCCGGCTTTCAAGACCGCACCCGGGTAATGATGATCAGCTTATGTCGTGCTTATCTTACTCATATTTTTGCACTAACCTTTTGACTTTCAGTACACAAGCAAAGCTCAGCAAGAGGGCAAAGAAAAGTAACCCGGTCGAAGAGCCGGTCTTGACTGAACCCAACGCCTCTGCCTCTGAGCCGCCGTCTGCACCAGCTCCAGAAACCACCGCTCCAACTGAAGAACAAGCCATGGGGGTTCTGACAACCCGGAGATTCCTAGCCCAGCTCAACCGGCCGATGACCCGGATGTGGTGATTACCCAGACCGAATATGTTAAGCCGGGAAGACCCACTGTGCTGGCTAGATGCTCTGCTAAAGAAGAACTTCTGGAGCACCGCTGGGCCAGACTGGATATCACTGACTATGCTAACTTGAGCATTGGAGATATTGTTGCTGGTTATATTGGTCAAGTGCACAACAGCCGGGACCTGGAAATTGACATGGTGAAGCAGATACAGCAAAAATCTGAGGTATAATTCCCTTGTTTACTCCATAGTCATCCTTACCATGCTAGCCCCCAAGTCTATTACTTATGATAGAATATGTTGTAGACTTAATACCGGCTTACCTGGTAACACTCAAGGGCCGGCTTAAACAGCATAGTTCACCTGATTCTTTCCTTACTTTAACCAAGTAGTTGAGCAATTTAACACATTAGCCCCCATGTGCCAAGTACCTTTGCCTGCAAAGTGCTTGGGACTTATTTCCATGAACCGGCACTGTAAATAAAGCTTCTCAGCCTACATTAGCCCCCAAGTGCCAAGTGTCTTTGCTTGCAAAGTGCTTGGGACTTTAGTGTTGCATGATAATCACTCAAACTGTAACCCGGAACTTGTACAGGCTGCCTGCAAGAAACTTGAATCGGAAATCTCTGATCTGAAGACCCGCCTGAAGACTCAGGAAAATGAGACCCAGAAGGCCAATGCCAAATTTGAGTTCAGTGTCTCTGTACAAGAAAAACTGAAGAAAAAATTTGAAACGGAAAGAAAAGCCTGGGCCGATGAGAAGACTGCCTTGCTCAGCCGAGCTGAACAAGCGGAGGCTGCTCTTACTGAAAGAACCGCCGAACTCTCCGGCTTAAAACGCCATGTATCGCAGATGGTCTCCACAATCTTTGGTAAGTTACTCTGTAAGCTTCTAACAAGTTTACATCATTCATGTCTCATAAGTCCCACCATTGCCATCAGCTCACCTGACTTTGTAATGCAGGTCCCAGGAGTTCCAACCTCAACCAGAACGTGCTGACCAAGCTGAAGGCGGTTTACACTTTGGTGGAGCAACTTTACACCGGGTCACAACGTGCTTTAGCCGTTGTGGCTCTGTCCAATGAAGTTCCCACTCACCTGGCAGATGTACTCAGGCGGCTTGCCGTACTTCCTCAGCGCTTCCAAGAGCTGAGACGGGCTTCTGCAAGAGCCGGAGCTATAGCTGCTCTGAGCCGGGCCAAGGCGTTTCTACCGGAGCTAGACCCGGCCGACATCGCTCTTGGATACCCCAGCCTGAAGGAAGACGGCACCCCCTTTGACCAGAAAGACTTCGCCGCCTGTGTGAAGAGCGTGCGCCCGGTGGCCACCTTGATTGGGAATGACACAGACCTTACCAAGTATCAGCCGGGCTATGACGCGGAGAATCAGAGGATCCCAACTCCACGCTATGAAGCAGTCAGCCTGATCCCTCCGACTCGTAAGCATACCTTCGCCCCAGAAGTTGACCCGGCCGGGTTAATTGATGATGAGGCTCAATTTGAAGCTTTGAGCGGCATTGACTGGAAATCATCAACCTTCCAGGTCATGGAAACAGCCGGAGGAGCGGAGAGGGATGAGCCGGGAGCTTCAACCCAACAAGCACCTTGATTTCTTAGGCGGCTCATGGTTACGCCTTAAAAACAATGCCTCACCTTTTGGACTCGGGGAGTCCTGTAATAGAGTAGGACAAACACTTAATTTTGTCGTGCCATCGTGCACGTGTGCAGCGCTTAACTCCGTTGAAGCTGCTCTTTTATATTCCTCCGGGTTATGTTTGATCATTTACTTTCCTTAAGCTTAAAGAACTGTCTTTCATTGTCCTGCATAGAAAAACAAATCACAAGTCTCTAGGCGGCTTCCGCACTGAGAGTCATATATTTTACATATAACCCGGAATATGAACCAAAGTCATAAAAGACCGGCTCTCAATTATATCCTCGAGGTAACCATAATAGCATACCTGCAAGCCTTCAAGTACACTTCCGGTTTATGTAACCCAAATAATGAGGTTGAGAACTCAACTCCGGTTCACCAGCATCGATAATGCTTATTGTGTGCTATCAACATTGTTAATCAAAGTTAAGCCGGCGGAGTAAGAACCGCCCTTGCACACTGTTGATATGATCAAAAGAACTTGTTGCAAACCAAAAGATCAAAACTTAGGGGCTTCTGGTTCGAATACGACCAGAGAACCGTCCCAAAGGGGTTAAGCTAAGATTCGAATGCGATCATATAGCCCCCAGTGGCTTTGGCGTTGCCGATCAAGAGGGTACCGACAGCTATGTTCTCTTAGGTTCGAATACGACCTATGTTTGAACAGGAAGCCCCCAAATGACCTTGAGAGTTGTTTAACGACGCTGATTCGAATACGATCCACGTCGGTTCCCAAAGGGGGTTGAGCTATGATTCAAATATGATCAAGAAAAACTCCCCAATGAGCTCGGCAATTTGCCAATCAAGTGGGTATCGACAGCTATGTTCTCTTTGGTTCGAATACGACCTATGTTTGAACAGGAAGCCCCCAAGTGATCATATTGTTAACGGCTAGATTCGAATACGATCATAAGCCGGATCCACCTCCAAGTGACCATGTAATGTTGTAATGGAAATAACAATAACATTTACCTTTGGAGGAAAAAGGACAGAGGTCCTGCTTTATTATTTATCATAATATATACATGGCTATAGAAATATGTACATTATGAGAGCCGGTGGCTCAAGTGTAATAAGGCCGAAGCTGAGCTATGTTCCACGGCCGACGGGTCTCTTCCTCCGACTTACGTGAATCTTTGTGCTCCCGAACATCGATAAGGTAGTATGACCCGTTGTGCAAGTTCTTGCTGACCACAAAGGGCCCTTCCCAAGGCGGGGATAACTTGTGTGCATCTGTTTGATCTTGGATGAGCCGGAGCACCAGATCACCTTCCTGGAAGACCCTGGACTTAACCCGGCGGCTGTGATAGCGGCGCAGGTCTTGTTGGTAAATCGCCGAGCGAGCTGCTGCCACATCACGCTGTTCGTCCAACAAGTCAAGAGCATCTTGACGCGCCTGCTCATTATCCGCCTCAACATAAGCCGCCACTCGAGGCGAGTCATGACGGATGTCGCTAGGGAGGACCGCCTCCGCTCCATAAACCATGAAGAAAGGCGTGTAACCCGTAGACCTGTTAGGAGTAGTATTGATGCTCCATAACACGGAGGGTAACTCCTCCACCCAACAACCCGGCGTCCGTTGCAAAGGGACCAAAAGCCGGGGCTTGATGCCCTTCAAGATTTCCTGATTGGCTCTCTCAGCTTGACCATTGGATTGAGGGTGAGCCACTGATGAAACATCAAGCCGAATATGCTCTCGTTGACAAAACTCCTCCATGGCGCCTTTAGACAGATTGGTACCATTGTCAGTTATAATGCTGTGTGGAAAACCAAAGCGAAATATCACCCTTTTCATGAACTGAACCGCTGTGGCTGCGTCACACTTACTAACTGGCTCTGCTTCAACCCACTTTGTGAACTTGTCGACCGCCACCAAGAGGTGGGTCTTCTTATCCTTGGATCTTTTAAAAGGCCCAACCATATCAAGCCCCCAGACCGCAAATGGCCAAGTGATTGGAATCATCCTCAACTCTTGAGCCGGCACATGAGCCCGTCGCGAGAACCTCTGACAACCGTCACATTTACTGACCAAGTCCTCTGCATCAGCATGAGCCGTCAGCCAATAAAAACCATGACGAAAAGCCTTGGCCACAAGGGATTTTGAGCCGGCATGATGGCCACAATCCCCCTCGTGGATCTCACGTAAAATTTCTTGACCTTCCTCAGGGGAAACACAACGCTGGAAAGTTCCAGTGACACTGCGACGATGCAGCTCGCCATTGATAATTATCATTGACTTAGACCGCCGGGTTATTTGTCTGGCCAAAGTTTCATCTTCAGGCAATTCTCCCCGGGTCATGTAAGCCAAGTATGGTACTGTCCAATCTGGGATAATGTGGAGAGCCGCCACCAACTGCGCTTCCGGGTCAGGAACAGCCAAGTCTTCCTCTGTAGGCAACTTAACAGAAGGGTTATGCAGAATGTCCAAGAAAGTATTAGGCGGCACCGGCTTTCGCTGAGAGCCCAGCCGGCTTAATGCATCAGCCGCCTCGTTCTTCCTGCGATCGATGTGCTCTACTTGGTAACCCTGAAAATGTCCAGCAATGGCATCAACTTCGCGGCGATAAGCCGCCATGAGGGGGTCCTTGGAATCCCACTTGCCTGACACTTGTTGGGCCACTAAATCTGAGTCGCCAAAGCACCTTACCCGGCTTAAGCTCATCTCCTTAGCCATCCGAAGACCATGGAGCAAGGCCTCGTACTCAGCTGCATTGTTAGTACAGGGAAACATCAACCGTAGCACATAGCAAAACTTGTCACCTCGAGGGGAAGCTAATACAACTCCAGCCCCCGAGCCCTCCAATTGCCTGGACCCGTCGAAGTGAATAGTCCAGTATGTATTATCCGGTTTCTCTTCAGGCACCTGCAGCTCTGTCCAATCGTTGATGAAATCCACCAATGCTTGAGATTTGATAGCAGTGCGCGGCACGTATTTTAGACCATGAGGCCCAAGTTCTATAGCCCACTTAGCAACTCTTCCTGTGGCTTCTCTGTTTTGGATGATATCTCCTAGGGGAGCAGAACTAACCACAGTGATAGGGTGACCCTGGAAATAATGCTTAAGCTTCCGGCTTGCCATGAATACCCCATAAACAAGCTTCTGCCAATGTGGATACCGTTGTTTGGACTCAATGAGTACTTCGCTGACGTAGTAAACCGGCCGCTGAACCGGATACTCCTTACCCGCTTCCTTACGCTCCACCACCACAGCCACACTGACGGCTCGTGTGTTAGCGGCTACATACAGCAATAAGGGCTCCTTGTCAACAGGAGCAGCAAGGACTGGGGCTCAGCTAGCTGTCTCTTCAAATCCTCAAAAGCAGCATTAGCAGCATCATTCCAGATAAAGTCATCTGTTTTCTTCATCATCTGGTACAGTGGCATGGCCTTTTCACCCAAGCGGCTTATAAACCGGCTCAAAGCAGCGATGCGACCCGCCAGACGCTGGACGTCGTTTATGCACGCCGGCTTAGCCAGAGAGGTGATTGCCTTGATCTTTTCCGGGTTAGCTTCAATGCCTCTGTGAGAAACCAGAAAACCCAAGAGCTTGCCTGCAGGAACACCAAAAACACACTTGGCCGGGTTAAGCATCATCTTGTAGACCCGGAGATTATCAAAGGTCTCTCTCAGATCATCTATCAAGGTCTCCTTCTCCCTGGATTTAACCACGATATCATCCACATAGGCATGAACATTGCGCCCAATCTGGTTATGAAGACAATTCTGCACGCAACGCTGGTAAGTCGCCTGTGCACTCTTGAGCCCAAAGGCATAGACACATAACAGAAGGCTCCAAAGGGAGTGATGAACGCCGTCTTCTCCTGGTCCTTAACTGCCATTTTAATCTGATGGTATCCAGAATAAGCATCCAAAAAGCTTAAGCGCTCACAACCCGCCGTAGCATCAATAATTTGATCAATACGGGGGAGAGCAAAAGGATCAGCCGGACAAGCTTTGTTTAAATCCGTGTAGTCCACACACATCCGCCAGGTGCCGTTCTTCTTGAGCACGAGCACCGGGTTAGCTAACCATTCTGGATGAAAAACTTCAACAATAAACCCGGCCGCCAAGAGCCGGGCTACCTCCTCACCAATGGCTTTCCGCCTCTCCTCATTAAACCGCCGGAGGAATTGCCTGACCGGCTTAAATTTCGGATCAATATTGAGAGTGTGCTCAGCGAGTTCTCTAGGTACACCCGGCATGTCAGAAGGTTTCCATGCAAAGATGTCCATGTTCTCACGGATGAACTCGATGAGCGCGCCTTCCTATTTCGGATCCAGATTGGCACTGATGCTGAACTGCTGAGATGAGTCACCTGGAACAAAGTCAACAAGTTTAGTCTCATCAGCTGACTTAAATTTCATTACCGGCTCATGCTCCGTGGTTGGCTTTTTCAAAGACGTCATATCTGCCGGGTCAACATTGTCCTTGTAAAACTTCAACTCCTCTGTTGCACAAACAGATTCCGCGTAAGCCGCATCACCTTCCTCACACTCCAAGGCTATCCTTCGGCTGCCATGAACCGTAATGGTCCCATTGTGACCCGGCATCTTGAGCTGCAAATACACGTAACACGGCCGTGCCATGAACTTGGCGTAAGCCGGCCGCCCAAATAAAGCATGATACGGACTTCTTATCTTAACCACCTCAAAGGTTAGTTTTTCCGCCCTGTAGTTGTACTCATCTCCAAAGGCCACTTCCAGCTCGATCTTACCGACTGGATATGCCGACTTGCCGGGCACCACGCCATGGAAAACAGTATTGGACTGGCTGAGGTTTTATCAGTTAAACCCATACGACGGAAGGTCTCATAATAGAGGATGTTGATGCTGCTGCCTCCGTCCATGAGCACTTTAGTGAATTTATACCCCCAACCTGAGGAGCCACCACCAAGGCCAGGTGACCCGGATTATCAACCCGGGGAGGATGATCTTCCCTACTCCACACAATAGGCTGCTCAGACCATCTTAAATAGCGTGGAACCGCTGGCTCAACAGCATTCACAGCCCTTTTATGGAGCTTCTGCTCTCGCTTGCACAGACTGGTAGTAAACACATGATACTGCCCGCCATTGAGCTGCTTTGGATTGGTCTGGTATCCCCCTGCTGCTGCTGCTGATGACCCTGGCCGGACTGCTGATTAAAGCCCCCTTGAACATTCTGAGAATTGGAATTTGAACCACCGCCCGGGCCATGAAAGCCGCCAGCACCTGAGCCGCCGCCCGGGCCACTGTTGCCATTGAAAGCATTGGAATTTTAAAGGCCTTCATGATTGCGCAGTCCTTCCATAGATGAGTGGCCGGCTTTTCCCTAGAGCCATGCCTTGGACAAGGCTCATTCAACAACTGCTCAAGCGTCGGGCCTGACCCGCCGGCACGGGGGAGGGTGGTCTCCCCTTACGCCGGTGGTTGTTACCCTGTGAATTGGCATTGGCCACAAACTCCATACAGCCATCAGCCTTACGCTTGTTACCTCCCTGGTTCGCCGGGTTATGCTGGGGGCCCTTGTCATTGCCATTCCGTTTTCCCTTCCCTGTCCTTTCATCATCCGACGCGGGATCCTTGGTACTATTAGAATCGGCGTACTTGACCAGAGCCTCCATCAGCGTACCCATATCATTGCAATCGCGCTTGAGCCGCCCGAGCTTCATCTTCAGGGGCGCAAAACGACAATTCTGCTCCAACATTAAGACTGCAGAGCCGGCATCCATCTTATCAGATGAATGTATTATCTCTTTGACCCGGCGAACCCAATGGGTTGTAGACTCACCCTCCTGCTGCTTGCAGTTAGTCAAATCCACAATTGACATAGATTGCCTACATGTATCTTTGAAGTTTTGGATGAACCGGGCTTTTAGCTCAGCCCAAGACCCGATAGAGTTAGGCGGCAGTCCTTTCAACCAAGTGCGGGCAGTCCCATCTAACATCATGGTGAAGTACTTGGCCATTGCCGCTTCACTGACCCCCAGCAACTCCATGGCCATCTCGTAACTCTCGATCCATGCTCCGGGTTGTAAATCAGCCGTGTAATTAGGCACCTTCCTAGGCCCTTTGAAATCCTTGGGCAGACATTCATTACGGAGAGCCAGCACCAAACAAGGGACACCTCCAGTCCTCGTAGGTATACCCGCATCGACAGAAGCCGTCGGATAAGCCGGGGGTGGCTGGTAAGCCGTCAATTGAGGCACCTGCTCTGCCTCTTGCCGTGCTCTGTCTTGGTCTACCGCGTGAAAGGCTCCACTATGAGCCGGGCCGTGGCCAGGAGGCACGTCATGGCGTCGGGCATTGCTTGAGCCGGTCGCTGAGACCATGTGTCTGCTATAACTCGGGCTCTGGCCTGGACGAGGGGTTGAATGAATCCTATCCCGGCTAGAAGAATATGCCTCCTGCTGTGCCAGAGCCGTCTGAAGAGTTCTCTGACCCGGCAGGTTTCAACCGCCGTTGGAGAGTCGCCCTCGATCGGGAGAGCCGCCAGTCGCGCCGCCGCGGCGACCATGTTTTCCAACGGGTTGGCATAATGACCCGGCGGTATCGGCACGTACTGAGGCGGGGTAGTGTTCACCTGGGGAGGTCCCATCACTTGGGGCTGAATTGGCGTTCCAGCCCCGGGGGCCGTGATCTCTGGCGGGTTACTGGGCCCTGCACCAGGCGTGTTGAAGAGGTTTAGAGGATCATAAATCGGAGGGAGTCGAGATTGAGCCTTTTGATGCCTCCTTCTCATGATCTCATTGGACGCGTTCTGATCCATCGTGAGCCGGAAAGACTGCGCTTGAATCAGCTGAGTCCGGGCGTCGAGAGCCGCCCTCTCCGCAGCCATCCTGATCCCTTCCGCCGCCAGGTCCTCCTTGGCTTTTGCTAGATCCAGCTTTAACTGTGCCACCTCCGCATCATGCTGAGCTTGATCTGCTGGGGCGACCGTGGCGGTTAACGGGGCCGTCATCTTGTCTGTAAGATCCATCAGCACCTGAGCCGGTGAGTGCACAGGGCCTCCTACCCCAGTGGTGGAGTTTTGAACAGGTTGTGCGCCGGCCATGAAGATTCCAACCCGGCTCGGCGGCTCAAAGGGGTCCGGAATACTGTCGCCATCGGAACAACCCCTGAGCCTGCCATCTTGAAGTTGATATAACGAGTTTGTCTCATCCGTGGACGACTCGCCGTCAGAGCGGGCGGCCGTCTCATCGCCAGATCCAGATCCTTCAGAGAGTCCTCCATGGACGCATCCCACAAAAGCACGCTTCAAGGTAGGCAGAGCCCGGGCGGGTCGTGCGCGCTGAGCCGTCTCGATGAGATTGGCGCAGAGGTCCGGCTCAGGGCCTGGCTCACCAATCTTGCCAATGAAGACATGGATTCCGCCGAAGGGGACCCGGTACCCGTACTCGATTGAGCCGGCGTCGGGGCCCCAGTTTGCATCGTCGATGTAGAGCTTGCCGCGGCGACTCTTGGACATCCGGCCCACAGCGTATCCCTTGAGCCCTTTGAAGCTGCCCTTCAAGAACTCAAATCCACCGTGCGTCAGCCCCACGGTGGGCGCCAACTGTCGTGGAATTGTCACGACAGATGTCCTCGTGCAAGGACTTAGTCGTGGAGCCATCGCAGCTAGGAAGCTTAAAGGGGTTAAACGGGACAAGGGACACGAGGATTATACTGGTTCGGCCCCTTACGGTGAAGGTAAAAGCCTACGTCCAGTTGAGGTGGTATTACTTAGGGTTTCGATGACCAGGGAGCTTAATCGCTATGCCTGGCTCTCGATCTGTTGTCTCTCGCCCTGAACCGCCGCCGGGTCATCCCTTTATATAGAGAGGTTGACGCCCCGCGGCTCTCAGAGTCCCGGCCGGCTTATAACAGTGTCCGGCTCGGACTCTTAACTATTCTTGCCTTACACTACAAGTCTTGCCATAACGGCGGTTATCACTACGGGCCTTAAGCCGCCTCCGGGTCTTAAGCCCATTATTGATCGCCATCCTCAAGCTTGGTACTGGGCTTCACGTGATGATCATTACAACGTAACCCGGCCCCTCCTGGGCGGGTGACTCTAATGGTTATATCCTCAACACTATTGTCCCAAAATTCGAAAGAAGCGGCAAAATGTCCACACCCACGTCGGCTGCCCGAAGCCAAGTGTTTGGGAGATGGAAATTACTGTCTACCCATTACACGGACAATCCATCGGCCCGATTTCCACTGCTCTAAATAGGGGTAGGATAGTAACTTCTATAAGATGTGACACGACCGCCTCTGAGCCCATTCCGACGCGGTGGGCGCCAAACATGGGCGGCAAAACACATTTGATTCAAGCCCATCCGAAAGACCTCTGTTTCTCCCTCCATTTCCCCATTCATACACGGTGGGTGGCAAAACAAACTCGATTCGGCCGAAATCGATGTAGGCAAATATTTTCAATAGGGGCAGGTTTGTAACTTCACTCAGACGTGACACAACCGCCCTACCTATCAGCCCCGTTCATACACCGTGGACGCCAACCATGGGCGCCAACCACCCTCTCCTCGCCCGAAATCGCTCTGGGCAAATATTGGCGAGATGCGAGATTACCGTCGTATCCCCAACCGATGAGACGTCCAAATTTTAAACGGGGGCTAAGTTCGTAACTTTCCCATATTTCAGATAGGCGCGTCCCAAAAACATGGTTCCCCGTACCTCTCCCTCCATTTTCCCATTCATACACCGTCCGTGCTAGAACACCATCCCCACACCAGCCTCCGTCCGCCACCCCATCCATCGCCGTCGTCCTCCACCACATCCATCGCCGCCGTCCTCCACCACATCCATCGTCACTGTCCTCCACCATGCCGGAGCGCCTACCAAGACTGCGTCGTCCACTGCTAGAGATGGATGTTTCTCATCCACGGTGACGGACCAAGAGCCTTGCATCACGTCCTCTCGCTTCATCGGCGCCGTGGTCCTCTTTGCCGGGGCCGCTCACACGACCTTCTCTTCCACCGCAACGGGACTTATCCCCCGATGCACCCGTCTACCGTCGCAGATCTGCTTCAATGCCACCGACAGCCATCGCACCCCCGATGCCTAAACGGCGCCGCAAGAGAGGTGGTACTTCATATCTCCTCAACTTTTTGATCTCAACCAGAAAATAGATCTTAACTTGGTTACTCTACTTTCTTTTCAGCTCTTAGAATTCAGTTCTTAGTTCGAAGCAAACAATGACTGCTAAATTCATTTCTACGGTTTCCCCCTTTTATGATCACTATACGATCAGAATACGTGCTTTGTGATAATAGCACTGCTCAACTCATCAAGCTAAACAAGCTTAGTTGTTCAAATACGAATCTGATATTATTAAAACGGATTCGTTTAATTGGTCAGCTAAATGTTCCTAAATTAGTTTCGAAAATGCATGTTCGCTGCTCGGGTGTGTATCTCTACAGGGTGCCCACGGTGGGCCGGCCCACCCTGGGATTTTGGGTCGTCCCAGGCCCCGATTCCCCTCTGTTCTGCTGCGCGCTTCCGATCTCTACTCGCCCCCAGCCGCCTGCCTCGCCGGCGACTTGCCGTCCCCGGACGGCATGACTCTAGGAGGAGACGCCGGAGTAACAGGAGGTCAGGAGCCGCTCGCCCGACAGCGTCACCGCTGCCCGGGCACGCTGCCGTGCCTACCTTCCCAGTCCGTTCAGGGCTCAGGCGTGCATCACCCACTAAGCCAACCCGATTTATCCTGAGATAAGTCCTCAACATTCAGCAGCCACTCCTCATCACCCATTTTCTAATTGATTCATTACTCATTAGGCAGGACTGTCATTAGGGTTTGTTGTGTGCTCAGTGCTACCTACACTTAATGGTTTAGATGTATTTCGGTAATCTTTAGTACCTGTAAAGTTCACAGGGTTTTCAAAATTCCGGCCCTAGGAACAGACACTAGTCATTTTGGATTGTTTGTCGTAGTGACATTGACCCAGATTACTACTGCAAGCCAGGTTTGTTGAAAATTTACTTGTCTTTCTTACTCATTCGATATAATATCCAATTATTCACGTCGATTAGTTGCAAACAATAAGTTCTAGACAAACTTCTTGATTCAAATTTTGGACGGTCTCTTACTGCAGTTACAATTCTACATACTTGTCCTAGTGAGCTCACAAGTAAATGATTGATTCAGTACATCTATGCTTGCCTTGTCATATTTGTTGTCAATATTCTTTTAGGGTGGACCACCCTGTTTCTAAATACTGCAACCGTAGACATGAATGAATAGTATTTCTCTATGTGATCTCTTCCATCATGTGTGGGCAACGAACACTGCATTGTATAGAAAGAAAGTGTCATTTCCAGCTTTTACATAGGCTTCGATCTTTTACAAGGAATACAATCTGCCTACTTGCTTTGTGTCGCACTACCAACACTCCACCCTTGAAGCTAAACATTATGTCACTCATAATTCCTTAGTTTATTTGTTCAAATACGAATTTCATATAATTCTAATGTTCCTACTTCAGTTTTGAAATGTGTGTCTGCCTGTTATAGAGACATAAGGGGTTTGTATTTCTGTGTGTGGTCTGGTCAGCACGGTTGGGGGTGAACTTTGCATATGCAGGGGTTTATAGGGAGACACTCTTCGAGTTGAATCCGCAATGCATTCCATAGATAATCTGACTACTTTTTATGTTTTCATGAATCTCAGATTCTGAACAGCATCATAATGATTATGAGCTTGCGCGCATGAAAAGAATAAAGCAGAACAATGCCATGGCTGTCAAACTTGGCATTAAGGGACTGAAATCAAGTCTGGATGCAATTCAATGGAAACGCTCTCCACCTACAGATACATGCTCAGAATATGATCCTAACAGTGATTCTGAGCTAGAGGGAGACCTAAGTCAATGTAGCTCCCTAGTGGAGGAGTCAGAGGAAGATGCCCTATCTTATTCACCCATCAAGGTGCTTGCTCTAACTTTCCAAGGTTATATTTGTCGCACATATCTTGCAACTGATGCTTTGCATTCTACTTTGTTGAACTGCCATTAGCTTAGTTTACACATCGTGTATGTGAATACGGCCCGCCTATCCATTTTCAGTACATATTCCATCTGTCATCATACCATATTTATCCATTCAAATGTTGTTCTTGTGTATCAGACGTTCAAAAGGAAGAGGGCGATTGCTGATCGTGGAGGAGCGCAAGCAAAGTATTTGGAAAAGGTAGAGGCACCTGATAAATCAAATAGCCCATTAGGTGTAGTTGCAATATCACCTGACCCACAAAACACCCCAACTCTAGCAGACTCTAGCCCTACTACACTGGTCATTTCTGATGCCCCAACTCAGCAGACCCCAACTGCAGCAAACATTATGATTATTCCAGTTGACATAGCACCAGCTCTACGACGCAAAACCCCCATTCCAGCAAAGAGTACACCAAATCCAGTTGCCAAATCCCTTTCCGCACCAGAGAGAGCCCCAATTGCAGCAAATAGGACCCCTGTTCCATTTCTTCTCAGTTTAGAAGACAAAGCTTATATTGTTGTCAGGAACTTTATGCGCATCTTTCCTTCATGGAAAGATTATACCGCAGACACAGAACAATTTCCAGTCTTCCTCCGCAACTTACGCGTAAGTAATGTACTAATGTTATTCATGGTCATTACTGCATATGTTTCTGCTGACAGAAGACACAAGATTTCATTCTTTTAAATAGGCGAGGACCAAACTGGATTTTGAAGACGAGCAAGGGTTGATTGCGCTATTCAAGCACTCGTTGATGAAGTATCGTTCCTACCTGAGGCAAGCGCACTTCGATGGCAAGCCTCTAAACGAAATTTCTGTAAAGTCTCCGGTGCTACATTTATCCGACGGTGACTGGAATAATCTTGTTACACATTGGTCCCGGCTGCAGTGTAAGGTACTATCTATGATATCACATCACAATTTGAACTACATTTCTACATTTGCCTTAAAGTCTCACTTGTACGAAATATGTTAGCAGGAGAACATTCGTTCTCAAGGGACCACAGAATCTCGCAACTATACTGCACATTGAATTGCTCTTGTGAGTAGCTCTTGCACTGTATGACCATACTTACTTTCATAGCTGTTTGATTATGTAGCATCACTGCACATGTTAGCCTCGTTATCGTCCATTTGGTGGACATTATAAGATCCGTATGGACTCTTACAAAAATTTAGAATCAACTCAATGCTTTTGAAGAGGTTTAGCTCTGCAGTCCTCTTGTAAGGACTGAACGTAGTCTATGACTGTACTTACATTAACAGCTACTCCCTCCGTCCCATATTATAAGAACGTTTTGTATAGTACACCAGTGTTCAAAACACTCTTGTATTATGGGAAGAGGGATTGGTTCATTGTGTAGCATTCTTCATCTTATCTCCCTCGCCCACCATTTACTAAAAAAGATCAGATCTATATTTAATCTTACCAAAAAGTAGAATACACAGACAATGCCAGTGCAGAAGTGTAGCCCATTGCTCTTGTCAGTACATTTTGTCCTGTAATGCTTGTACTTCCAGGGATTGGTAGTTGATTATGTAGCATCAATCTGCATCTTATCTTCATTATCCTCTATCCCTTCTAGTATTATCATATCTATAATTACTCTCTACAAAATGTAGAGTACAGGCAATGCTTATGAAGAAGATTATGTGCTGAAATTCTTGAGTTATCCTTCCCTTGACATGGAGAAGGGCATTATAAAGCCGGTGTTAACTGTTAATGTAAGTCAGTCCTTCTAAAGCCTTTATCCTCAACTGTTGTTTAATTTGCTCATACTCCCTATCGTTTACTGCTGTTTAGTTTGCTGTTTCTACCAAAATGCATGTTCGCAAGAACCGTAAGTTCTAAGTTTTACTTGTAAAACCAAATTCCTTATTCATACCATGCACATTACTCAATACTCCCTATATGTATGCTTGTTTTTGTGGATCTATAATCCAGTGTGTGGTGAAGCAGCCCACGTTTGCACCTTGTCATCTCCTGTTTTATCTTACTAATGTGGCTGATGATATGAACAACATGCCATGCACATTAACCAAAATAGATACAATGATTTTCTTTGCCCTTCATCTATGCTTGTTATGTTGACATGGTAATCCAGTAGTGTGGTGAAGCTCCCCACATTATGAACAATGCCAAATTATGCTATTGATATTTTGAACTTACTCTTTATTTTCTAATTTCAAATTGGATGGAATTGACAGCACAGCTATCATCTTTGTTTATACACGTGCAAAACATGTCATCTCTCTGCATTGTTTCAGGGTGATATGTCTGATGGCATGCACAAGTCTGCTGAAGGCTGTGCGAGAAACCCAACATATATTGCAACAAAGAAGGCAAAACATCTTGAAGATAGTGAGACAACTGTCGTGGTATTCTCACGGGGGGCTTGCGAGTCGACAGATGCCACAAGGGCTTAGTGTGAGGGTAAGACTGCTACTGATAGGACCGGGAGCGGGTATGCGAGTAGCACGCGCTAGTTTACCCAGGTTCGGAGCTCTCCGGAGAGATAATACCCCTACTCCTGCATGTCTGAGTATCTGTAGGATATCTGGTACAGAGTTGCTTCTGGAGCTGTATCTCAGCTCAGTGCCATAGGCATCTGGCTTTGTATATGCATATGAGGACAAGTGTGTGTATGGCCGCAAGTGCATGAGCATGCATGCGTGAGTGTGTGGGAGTGTGAGTCCATCCCCTGGATGGATGGATGTGTGCCTTTATATAGGCATGGCTAGCTTACTTCCTAAGCTATGTGGTGGCATGGGCAAGGCATGGTGGGGTGTCATGCTTGTCCCCTGGGTCACTTCATAAATAGTGCCCAGGGACAAGTGACACTGTACATGATGGCGTCGCGGTACAACTGTCTCGTCCCCTGGGTCTCCCGGCAGCAGTAGCAGTTGGCGGCGCGGAGGCGAGCCGGGACGGTAGCGCGTACGCTTGGGCGGAGGCGAGCGGAGGCAAGCCGCGTACGACCATTATCTATGTGTTGTATAAGGAATATCTGACTTGTGTACATGCATTATCTGGGATGTGTATGACTATGGTTTGACTTGAATCTAGCTAGCTTGCATAGATGGCATGTGGAGGAGCGAATGCGCGTTCCGGCCAGAGCAAGGTGCAGCGCGGAAGGGAGCCGACGCAAGCGGCGCGTGGATGGACACGGCCGACCGAAGCGAGGCCCCGCACGCGCGCGGTCAGATGGCCGGCGTCGCAACGGTGGTGATGACGAAGGCAGCGAGGCCGATGACGAGGACGCGCAGTCCCGCGCAGCCGCTCCGGAGGCGAGTCGAAGTCGAACCCCGAGCGCTACCGGAGAGACGGCGTGGCGCCGCGGTGGTGATGGCGAAGATGGCGAAGCCGACGGCGAGGGCGCGCCGCCCCTCGTGGGCACTCCAGGGCATGTCGATGTTGAGCCCCCGACCGCTATCGGAGAGACAGCGCGACACCGCGGCGGTGAAGACGAAAATGGTCCCGCCCGGACAGCGAAACCAGCAGCAGCGTGGTAGCATAGTAGTAGTACCGCCCCACGGTGGGCGCCAACTGTTGTGGTATTCTCACGGGGGTCTTGCGAGTCGACAGATGCCACAAGGGCTTAGTGTGAGGGTAAGACTGCTGCTGATAGGACCGGGAGCGGGTATGCGAGTAGCACGCGCTAGTTTACCCAGGTTCGGAGCTCTCCTGAGAGATAATACCCCTACTCCTGCATGTCTGAGTATCTGTAGTATATCTGGTACAGAGTTGCTCCTGGAGCTGTATCTGAGCTCAGTGCCATAGGCATCTGGCTTTGTATATGCATATGAGCACAAGTGTGTGCATGGTCGCAAGTGCATGAGCATGCATGCGTGAGTGTGTGGGAGTGTGAGTCCATCCCCTGGATGGATGGATGCGTGCCTTTATATAGGCATGGCTAGCTTACTTCCTAAGCTATGTGGTGGCATGGGCAAGGCATGGTGGGGTGTCATGCTTGTCCCTTGGGTCACTTCTTAAATAGTGCCCAGGGACAAGTGACACTGTACATGATGGCGTCGTGGTACAGCTGTCTCCTCCGTGGTATGGCCGTCTCGTCGGGGTCTTGTCGGTGTCGGGTCGGGCTGCAGTCGGCAGCCGGCTAGTTGGTGCAGTCGGCAGCCGGCAGCCGGCCAGGTAGCCGACCGGGTGGAGCAGTCGGACGGGGAGCCGGTAGGAGCGGCCGGGCAGTCGGACTGAGGGGCTTTGCTAGCCCCGATGTCTTGAAATATTGTCGTGCCGTCTTCGGGATACCCGTGGCCAATTACTCCGACAACAACCCCAAAGTCTTGTCTTGATGTAGTGTTCAAGTTACTTGAGACTAGCAGTCAGACAAGCCCACAGAATTCGTTGTCTGAATCAGTTTGACTTCTTCAGTCCCAAGTTCTAGCAGAAAGGCATTCTGCAACTCAACTTCGACTTGAAGTCCTATCTCTAAGAAAGATTGTGGAGAACACCAATCAGAACCTCGTCGCTAAACAGCTACACTTGGAAGCTATGACCGACATGCTAGGCCGGTCTCACAGCCTTGCTCAGCAGCTTGCGCAGCAGTTCCCGCGCAAGGCTAACCTTTCTTGAACTGTCTTGGAAGTGGTCTCGGTTCAGTATTATTTTGTTACGCTGCAATGGTGCCCAGTTTTTGTAATGTGCTTCTTCGTTGCACTTTATGATCACTGGTGGCGAACTTCGATGCCCAGTGGATGTAATATACCATAAATCCTTTATTGTATACTGTAGGTTTATTCTTAGTTACTATGCTGTAATTTCTTTATTGTATAGAGTAGGTTTGTTCTTAATTCCTACTAGTTACCGCCATCATTCGCTATCCGAAAAAAAATCAGATGTAGTCGACCGGGCCGAAACATTCGCCTCTAACGGGCCTCGTGTTTAGCGGGCCACAATTGGGCCGGCCTGCATCATTCTTGGGCCCGAATGATTGGGGCCTTCACACTTTGCGCGAGGCCCACAACTTACACCGGCCTATATTTAGTTGGGCCTTTTGTGGACCCAGCGCTTAGTTTGGCCCAGGTAGCGTTGGGCCATTAACAGGCTGAATATTGTACTGGCCTGTTACGGCCCAGATGAAACCATGGGCCTTTAGCAGGCCGAAATGCATATTGGGCCTCAATTTTCACTAGTCGTCGACGGGCCTTCTGAAGGAAATATGCCCTAGAGGCAATAATGGTTATTACTTATTTCCTTATATCATGATAAATGTTTATTATTCATGCTAGAATTGTATTAACCGGAAACATAATACATGTGTGAATACATAGACAAACAGAGTGTCACTAGTATGCCTCTACTTGACTAGCTCGTCGATCAAAGATGGTTATGTTTCCTAGCCATAGACATGAGTTGTCATTTGATTAACGGGATCACATCATTAGGAGAATGATGTGATTGACTTGACCCATTCCGTTAGCTTAGCACTCGATCGTTTAGTATGTTGCTATTGCTTTCTTCATGACTTATACATGTTCCTATGACTATGAGATTATGCAACTCCCGTTTACCGGAGGAACACTTTGTGTGCTACCAAACGTCACAACGTAACAGGGTGATTATAAAGGTGCTCTACAGGTGTTTCCAAAGGTACTTGTTGGGTTGGCGTATTTCGAGATTAGGATTTGTCACTCCGATTGTCGGAGAGGTATCTCTGGGCCCACTCAGTAATACACATCACTATAAGCCTTGCAAGCATTGTGACTAATGAGTTAGTTGCGGGATGATGTATTACGGAACGAGTAAAGAGACTTGCCGGTAACGAGATTGAACTAGGTATCGAGATACCAACGATCGAATCTCGGGCAAGTAACATACCGGTGACAAAGGGAACAACGTATGTTGTTATGCGGTCTGACCGATAAAGATCTTCATAGAACATGTGGGAACCAATATGAGCATCCAGGTTCCGCTATTGGTTATTGACCAGAGAGGTGTCTCGGTCATGTCTACATAGTTCTCGAACCCGTAGGGTCCGCACGCTTAACGTTACGATGACAGTTATATTATGAGTTTATATGTTTTGATGTAACAAAGGTTGTTCGGAGTCCCGGGTGTGATCACGGACATGACGAGGAGTCTCGAAATGGTCGATACATAAAGATTGGTATATTGGAAGCCTATGTTTGGACATCGGAAGTGTTCCGGGTGAAATCGGGATTTTTTCGGAGTACCGGGAGGTTATCGGAACCCCCCGGTAACTTAATGGGCCTTGGTGGGCCTAGGTGGAAGAGAGGAGAGGAGGCCAGGGCAGGGCCGCGCGCCCCTCCCCCCAGTCCGAATAGGACAAGGAGAGGGGGGCGGCGCCCCCCCTTCCTTCCTCCCCTCCACCTTTTCCCCCTTCCTCTCCTAGTCCAACATGGAAAAGGGGGGAGTCCTACTCCCGGTAGGAGTAGGACTCCTCCTGGCGCGCCTCTCCTCTAGGCCGGCCGAACCCCCCCCCCCTTGCACCTTTATATACGGGGGCAGGGGGGCACCTCTATACACACAATTGATCAACGATCTTTTAGCCGTGTGCGGTGCCCCCCTCCACCATATTACACCTCGATAATATCATAGCGGTGCTTAGGCGAAGCCCTGCGTCGGTAGAACATCAACATTGTCACCACGCCGTCGTGCTGACGAAACTCTCCCTCAACACTCGGCTGGATCGGAGTTCGAGGGACGTCATCGAGCTGAACGTGTGCTGAACTCGGAGGTGCCGTGCGTTTGGTACTTGATCGGTCGGATCGTGAAGACGTACGACTACATCAACCGCGTTGTGTTAACGCTTCCGCTTTCGGTCTACGAGGGTACGTGGACAACACTCTCCCCTCTTGTTGTTATGCATCACCATGATCTTGCGTGTGCGTAGGAATTTTTTTGAAATTACTACGTTCCCCAACAGTGGCATCCGAGCCTGGTTTTATGCATTGATGTTATGCACGAGTAGAACACAAGTGAGTTGTGGGCGATATAAGTCATACTGCTTACCAGCATGTCATACTTTGGTTCAGCGGTATTGTGAGATGAAGCGGCCCGGACCGACATTACGCGTACGCTTACGCGAGACTGGTTTCACCGTTGTGAGCACTCGTTGCTTAAAGGTGACTGGCGGGTGTCTGTCTCTCTCACTTTAGGTTAACCGAGTGTGGCTACGCCCGGTCCTTGCGAAGGTTAAAACAGCACCAACTTGACAAACTATCGTTGTGGTTTTGATGCGTAGGTAAGAACGGTTCTTGCTAAGCCCGTAGCAGCCACGTAAAACTTGCAACAACAAAGTAGAGGTCTTCTAACTTGTTTTTGCAGGGCATGTTGTGATGTGATATGGTCAAGACATGATGCTATATTTTATTGTATGAGATGATCATGTTTTGTAACCGAGTTATCGGCAACTGGCAGGAGCCATATGGTTGTCTCTTTATTGTATGAAATGCAATCGCCATGTAATTGTTTTACTTTATCACTAAGCGGTAGCGATAGTCGTAAAAGCAATAGTTGGCGATACGACAACGATGCTACGATGGAGATCAAGGTGTCGCGTCGGTGACGATGGTGATCATGACGGTGCTTCGAAGATGGAGATCACAAGCACAAGATGATGATGGCCATATCATATCACTTATATTGATTGCATGTGATGTTTATCTTTTATACATCTTATCTTGCTTTGATTGACGGTAGCATTATAAGATGATCTCTCACTAAAATTTCAAGATAAAAGTGTTCTCCCTGAGTATGCACCATTCCGAAAGTTCTTCGTGCTGAGACACCACGTGATGATCGGGTGTGATAGGCTCTACGTTCAAATACAACGGGTGCAAAACAGTTGCACACACGGAATACTCAGGTTAAACTTGACGAGCCTAGCATATGCAGATATGGCCTCGGAACACGGAGACCGAAAGGTCGAGCGTGAATCATATATAGATATGATCAACATAGTGATGTTCACCATTGAAACTACTCCATCTCACGTGATGATCGGACATGGTTTAGTTGATTTGGATCACGTAATCACTTAGATGATTAGAGAGATGTCTATCTAAGTGGGAGTTCTTAAGTAATATGATTAATAGAACATAAATTTATCATGAACTTAGTACCTAATAGTATCTTGCTTGTCTATGTTTATTGTAGATAGATGGCCCGTGCTGTTGTTCCGTTGAATTTTAATTCGTTCCTTGAGAAAGCAAAGTTGAAAGATGATGGTAGCAATTACACGGACTGGGTCCATAACTTGAGGATTATCCTCATTGCTGCACACAAGAATTACGTCCTGGAAGCACCACCGGGTGCCAGGCCTGCTGCAAGAGCAACACCAGAAGTTATGAACGTCTGGCAGAGCAAAGCTGATGACTACTCGATAGTTCAGTGTGCCATGCTTTACGGCTTAGAACCGGGTCTTCAACGACGTTTTGAACGTCATGGAGCATATGAGATGTTCCAGGAGTTGAAGTTAATATTTCAAGCAAATGCCCGGATTGAGAGATATGAAGTCTCCAATAAGTTCTACAGCTGCAAGATGGAAGAGAATAGTTCTGTCAGTGAGCATATACTCAAAATGTCTGGGTATAATAATCACTTGATTCAACTGGGAGTTAATCTTCTGGATGATAGCGTCATTGACAGAATTCTTCAATCACTGCCACCAAGCTACAAGAGCTTCGTGATGAACTATAACATGCAAGGGATGAATAAGACAATTCCCGAGCTCTTCGCAATGCTAAAGGCAGCGGAGGTAGAAATCAAAAAGGAGCATCAAGTGTTGATGGTCAATAAGACCACTAGTTTCAAGAAAAAGGGCAAAGGGAAGAAGAAGGGGAACTTCAAGAAGAACAACAAGCAAGTTGCTGTTCAGGAGAAGAAACCCAAGTCTGGACCTAAGCCTGAAACTGAGTGCTTCTACTGCAAGCAGACTGGTCACTGGAAGCGGAACTGCCCCAAGTATTTGGCGGATAAGAAGGATGGCAAGGTTAACAAAGGTATATGTGATATACATGTTATTGATGTGTACCTTACTAATGCTCGCAGTAGCACCTGGGTATTTGATACTGGTTCTGTTGCTAATATTTGCAACTCGAAACAAGGGCTACGGATTAAGCGAAGATTGGCTAAGGACGAGGTGACAATGCGCGTGGGAAATGGTTCCAAAGTCGATGTGATCGCGGTCGGCACGCTACCTCTACATCTACCTTCGGGATTAATATTAGACCTAAATAATTGTTATTTGGTGCCAGCGTTGAGCATGAACATTATATCTGGATCTTGTTTGATGCGAGACGGTTATTCATTTAAATCAGAGAATAATGGTTGTTCTATTTATATGAGTAATATCTTTTATGGTCATGCACCCTTGAAGAGTGGTCTATTTTTGTTGAATCTCGATAGTAGTGATACGCATATTCATAATGTTGAAGCCAACAGATACAGAGTTGATAATGATAGTGCAACTTATTTGTGGCACTGCCGTTTAGGTCATATCGGTGTAAAGCGCATGAAGGAACTCCATACCGATGGACTTTTGGAACCACTTGATTATGAATCACTTGGTACTTGCGAACCGTGCCTCATGGGCAAGATGACTAAAACACCGTTCTCCGGAACTATGGAGAGAGCAACAGATTTGTTGGAAATCATACATACAGATGTATGTGGTCCAATGAATATTGAGGCCCGTGGCGGATATCGTTATTTTCTCACCTTCACAGATGATTTGAGCGGGTATGGGTATATCTACTTAATGAAACATAAGTCTGAAACATTTGAAAAGTTCAAAGAATTTCAGAGTGAAGTTGAAAATCATCGTAACAAGAAAATTAAATTTCTACGATCTGATCGTGGAGGAGAATATTTGAGTTATGAGTTTGGTCTTCATTTGAAACAATGTGGAATAGTTTCGCAACTCACGCCACCCGGAACACCACAGCTTAATGGTGTGTCCGAACGTCGTAATCGTACTTTACTAGATATGGTGCGATCTATGATGTCTCTTACTGATTTACCGCTATCGTTTTGGGGTTATGCTTTAGAGACGGCTGCATTCACTCTAAATAGGGCACCATCAAAATCCGTTGAAATGACACCTTATGAACTATGGATTGGCAAGAAACCAAAGTTGTCGTATCTTAAATTTTGGGGTTGCGATGCTTATGTGAAGAAACTTCAACCTAATAAGCTCGAACCTAAATCGGAGAAATATGTCTTCATAGGATACCCAAAGGAGACTGTTGGGTACACCTTCTATCACAGATCCGAAGGCAAGACATTCGTTGCTAAGAATGGATCCTTTCTAGAGAAGGAGTTTCTCTCGAAAGAAGTGAGTGGGAGGAAAGTAGAACTTGATGAGGTAACTATACCTGCTCCCTTATTGGAAAGTAGATCATCACAGAAATCAGTTTCTGCGACACCTACACCAATTAGTGGGGAAGTTAATGATAATGATCATGAAACTTCAGATCAAATTATTACTGAACCTCATAGGTCAACCAGATTAAGATCCGCACCAGAGTGGTACGGTAATCCTGTTCTGGAGGTTATGTTACTAGACCATGACGAACCTACGAACTATGAAGAAGCAATGGTGAGCCAAGATTCCGCAAAATGGCTTGAGGCCATGAAATCCGAGATGGGATCCATGTATGAGAACAAAGTATGGACTTTGGTTGACTTGCCCGATGATCGGCAAGCCATTGAAAATAAATGGATCTTCAAGAAGAAGACTGACACTGACGGTAATGTTACTGTCTATAAAGCTCGACTTGTTGCGAAAGGTTTTCGACAAGTTCAAGGGATTGACTACGATGAGACCTTCTCACCCGTAGCGATGCTTAAGTCTGTCCGAATCATGTTAGCAATTGCCGCATTTTATGATTATGAAATTTGGCAAATGGATGTCAAAACTGCATTCCTGAATGGATTTCTGGAAGAAGAGTTGTATATGATGCAACCGGAAGGTTTTGTCGATCCAAAGGGAGCTAACAAAGTGTGCAAGCTCCAGCGATCCATTTATGGACTGGTGCAAGCCTCTCGGAGTTGGAATAAACGCTTTGATAGTGTGATCAAAGCATTTGGTTTTATACAGACTTTTGGAGAAGCCTGTATTTACAAGAAAGTGAGTGGGAGCTCAGTAGCATTTCTCATATTATATGTGGATGACATATTGTTAATTGGAAATGATATAGAATTTCTGGATAGCATAAAGGGATACTTGAATAAGAGTTTTTCAATGAAAGACCTCGGTGAAGCTGCATATATATTGGGCATCAAGATCTATAGAGATAGATCAAGACGCTTAATTGGACTTTCACAAAGCACATACCTTGACAAAGTTTTGAAGAAGTTCAAAATGGATCAAGCAAACAAAGGGTTCTTGCCTGTACTACAAGGTGTGAGATTGAGTAACACTCAATGCCCGACCACTGCAGAAGATAGAGAGAAGATGAAAGATGTTCCCTATGCTTCAGCCATAGGCTCTATCATGTATGCAATGCTGTGTACCAGACCTGATGTGTGCCTTGCTATAAGTTTAGCAGGGAGGTACCAAAGTAATCGAGGAGTGGATCACTGGACAGCGGTCAAGAACATCCTGAAATACCTGAAAAGGACTAAGGATATGTTTCTCGTTTATGGAGGTGACAAAGAGCTCATCGTAAATGGTTACGTTGATGCAAGCTTTGACACTGATCCGGACGATTCTAAATCGCAAACCAGATACGTGTTTACATTGAACGGTGGAGCTGTCAGTTGGTGCAGTTCTAAGCAAAGTGTCATGGCGGGATCTACGTGTGAAGCGGAGTACATAGCTGCTTCAGAAGCAGCAAATGAAGGAGTCTGGATGAAGGAGTTCATATCCGATCTAGGTGTCATACCTAGTGCATCGGGACGAATGAAAATCTTTTGTGACAATACTAGTGCAATTGCTTTAGCAAAGGAATCCAGATTTCACAAGAGAACCAAGCACATCAAAAGACGCTTCAATTCCATCCGGGATTTAGTCCAGGTGGGAGACATAGAAAATTGCAAGATACATACGGATCTGAATGTTGCAGGCCCGTTGACTAAGCCTCTTCCACGAGCAAAACATGATCAGCACCAAGACACCATGGGTGTAAGGATCATTACTGTGTAATCTAGATTATTGACTCTAGTGCAAGTGGGAGACTGAAGGAAATATGCCCTAGAGGCAATAATAAAGTTATTACTTATTTCCTTATATCATGATAAATGTTTATTATTCATGCTAGAATTGTATTAACCGGAAACATAATACATGTGTGAATACATAGACAAACAGAGTGTCACTAGTATGCCTCTACTTGACTAGCTCATTGATCAAAGATGGTTATGTTTCCTAGCCATAGACATGAGTTGTCATTTGATTAACGGGATCACATCATTAGGAGAATGATGTGATTGACTTGACCCATTCCGTTAGCTTAGCACTCGACCGTTTAGTATGTTGCTATTGCTTTCTTCATGACTTATACATGTTCCTATGACTATGAGATTATGCAACTCCCGTTTACCGGAGGAACACTTTGTGTGCTACCAAACGTCACAACGTAACAGGGTGATTATAAAGGTGCTCTACAGGTGTTTCCAAAGGTACTTGTTGGGTTGGCGTATTTCGAGATTAGGATTTGTCACTCCGATTGTCGGAGAGGTATCTCTGGGCCCACTCAGTAATACACATCACTATAAGCCTTGCAAGCATTGTGACTAATGAGTTAGTTGCGGGATGATGTATTACGGAACAAGTAAAGAGACTTGCCGGTAACGAGATTGAACTAGGTATCGAGATACCAACGATCGAATCTCGGGCAAGTAACATACCGATGACAAAGGGAACAACATATGTTGTTATGCGGTCTGACCAAAAAAGATCTTCGTAGAATATGTGGGAACCAATATGAGCATCTAGGTTCCGCTATTGGTTATTGACCGGAGAGGTGTCTCGGTCATGTCTACATAGTTCTCGAACCCGTAGGGTCCGCACGCTTAACGTTACGATGACAGTTATATTATGAGTTTATATGTTTTGATGTACCGAAGGTTGTTCGGAGTCCCGGATGTGATCAGGGACATGACGAGGAGTCTCGAAATGGTCGAGACATAAAGATTGATATATTGGAAGCCTATGTTTGGACATCGGAAGTGTTCCGGGTGAAATCGGGATTTTTCCGGAGTACCGGGAGGTTACCGGAACCCCCCCGGTAACTTAATGGGCCTTAGTGGGCCTAGGTGGAAGAGAGGAGAGGAGGCCAGGGCAGGGCCGCGCGCCCCTCCCCCCCCAGTCCGAATAGGACAAGGAAAGGGGGCGGCGCCCCCCTTCCTTCCTCCCCTCCACCTTTTCCCCCTTCCTCTCCTAGTCCAACAAGGAAAAGGCGGGAGTCCTACTCCCGGTAGGAGTAGGACTCCTCCTGGCGCGCCTCTCCTCTAGGCCGTTCGAACCCCCCTTGCACCTTTATATACGGGGGCAGGGGGGCACCTCTATACACACAATTGATCAACGATCTTTTAGCCGTGTGCGGTGCCCCCCTTCACCATATTACACCTCGATAATATCATAGCGGTGCTTAGGCGAAGCCCTGCGTCGGTAGAACATCAACATTGTCACCACGCCGTCGTGCTGACGAAACTCTCCCTCAACACTCGGCTGGATCGGAGTTCGAGGGACATCATCGAGCAGAACGTGTGCTGGACTCGAAGGTGTCGTGCGTTCGATACTTGATCGGTCGGATCGTGAAGACGTACGACTACATCAACCGCGTTGTGTTAACGCTTCTGCTTTCGGTCTACGAGGGTACGTGGACAACACTCTCCCCTCTCGTTGCTATGCATCACCATGATCTTGCGTGTGCGTAGGAATTTTTTTGAAATTACTACGTTCCCCAACACCTTCAGCACGCTGAAATGTAAACCGGACCTTTTTGGGCCCAGTTATATCACGGGTAGTTATCAGGCCGAAACATATCTTGGGCCTTAGTTGGCCCACTGATATCATGGGCCTTTAAGAGGCCGAAAGCTTAGTACAGACATCAACGGGCCGAATTATGCGACATGCCTTTAACAGGCCCAAAGTCACGTTCGGCTTAACTGTTGCCACCTTTATCACGGGCCGTTAATGGGCCCGATGTCCCGTCGGACTATATATGGCCCATGGGCAGCACGAGCCATTCCCAGGCCGAAAGTCACACCGGGCTGAAATGGGCCCATGTCTACATCGGGCCTCTAACAGGCCGAAAGTCACTAGGCTGTAATTGGGTCCAAATATTCGGCGAACAATTAACGGGCCAGATCTGGCTTCGGGCCATAAATGGGCCCAAATATTCGGCGAACAATTAACGGGCCAGATCTGGCTTCGGGCCGTAAATGGGCGGCCTGGCCCACTAGTACCTGAGTAAGTACTACGGGCCTTTGACTGGGCTGGCCTTTTTAACCTATATGGGCCTCTGTTGGGCCGTGCCACGTGTCGATGTATCATAGGCGCTTTGGGTCCAATGAGTGGATGACATCTGTCCGAACGGTGAGCCGACACGTGTTTCCTCCAGCCAATGATGATTTTACACATGGAAAATCCCCATTGGTCGGGGCTGTTAACGGGTTATCGGATCCAAAATCGGACCCGATAGCTTAACGGCGTTCCGTTACGGTGGATGCCACGTGTCAGTCACCCTTGACGAAAGAACTTCTGTGACGCGCGATTGATTGTCATGGAAGTGGACACTTCCGTGATGATAATTTTGGTAATGTCATGGAACACTTCTACGACAGCACAGGTATGACTATCTTGATTTTGTCATAAATTTGTCATGGATGTACATGCATGACAGAAAACGTGACCTACTGTGACAAACACGTATCATCACGGAAGTGTCTTTTTTTGTAGTGAATATCATTGGTACAAAGTGGATCTACCGCAACAAGCAAGATGAAAATGGCCTTGTGGTGAGGAATAAGGCACGGCTTGTAGCTCAAGGCTACACACAGGTTGAAGGAATTGATTTCGATGAAACTTTTGCACCTGTTGCTAGACTTGAGGCTATGCGCATATTACTTGCTTATGCTAACCATCATGATATCACTCTATATCAAATGGATGTGAAAAGTGCATTCCTCAATGGTAAGCTTGAGGAAGAAGTATATGTTGCTCAACCCCCAGGTTTTGAAGATCCAAATCATCCTGACAAAGTCTTCAGACTCAATAAGGCCCTCTATGGCCTCAAGCAGGCCCCTCGGGCGTGGTATGATACTTTGAAGGAATTCCTCATGAAGAAAGGCTTCAAACCTGGTTCACTTGATCCTACCCTTTTCACTAAATCCTATGATGGTGAATTGTTTGTGTGCCAAATATATGTTGATGATATTATCTTTGGCTGTACTGACCAACGTTACACTGACGAATTTGGTTATATGATGAGAGAGGAATATGAAATGTCTATGATGGGAGAATTGAAATTCTTCTTAGGTCTTCAAATTCGTCAACAGCGCAATGGCATATTCATATCTCAGGAGAAATACCTCAAGGACGTATTAAGGAAATTCGGCATGCAAGATTGCAAAGGCGTCAAAATTCCTATGCCCACAAATGGCCATCTATGCACTGATGAAAATGGTATTGACTTCGATCAAAAGGTATACCGCTCCATGATTGGTTCTTTATTGTACTTATGTGCATCTAGGCCAGATATTATGCCTAGTGTTTGCATGTGTGCCCGATTTCAAGCTACACCGAAGGAATCACACCATAAGGCTGTGAAGCATATTCTTCGATATCTAGTTCACACACCAACACTTGGATTATGGTACCCCAAGGGCTCGGTTTTTTATCTCATTGGATATTCAGACTCTGACTATGCTGGTGATCGTGTGGACCGCAAGTCAACTTCTGGCACATGCCATTTCCTCGGAAGATCTTTGGTCCGTTGGTCCTCGAAGAAAAAGAACTGCGTATCACTGTCTACTGCTGAAGCTGAGTACATTGCTGCTGGTTCTTGCTGTGCTCAATTGCTATGGATGAAGCAAACTCTCCAGGACTATGGCGTCAACGTGAAGAATGTGCCTCTCTACTGTGACAATGAGAGTTCCATCAAGATTGCTCATAACCCAATTTAGCACTCGAAGACAAAGCACATTCAGATTCGTCATCATTTTCTTCGCGATCATGTGTTGAAGGGCGGCATTTCTATTGAGCATGTGAAGACTGAAGAACAGCTAGCCGATATCTTCACAAAGCCCTTGGATGAGAAGAGATTTAGCAAGTTGCGGTGTGAGCTAAATATCTTAGAATCTTCAAATGTTCTTTGACAAGGACACTCATCTTAACACTTATGCAAAATTGATGACTTAGATGTGCAACACATGAAGAATAACACTCTAAGTGTGAAGAAATTAACGAAGAATTTGATTCTCAGAGCCCTACGACAATTTTACGCGGTGTCTGAAATCATCATTCTTATACGATGGGTTACGCCACCACCAAAAGTTGAAAATCTTCAATTTGAGTTTTTCCTCCGTTTTGAAATTCCTCACTTGTTCAATTTCTTCAACTTTGCATTGTCTTCACTATCTCCGTCATTTTTCTTCAAGTTGCTATTTCTTCAAGTTGCTTTTTCTGCTAAGTGAATGTGATCAGACCCTTCACCCTCTATGCTTTCTCAACCCAATCTATTCACAAATTCTTCATGTGCATTCTATTTGAAACTCGTTCAAAATCTTCACTGTGTCCTTGTCAGCTGAAGAATTTGCGAACGGAACGTTTAACTTATCTAAATTTTCGGCTTTGCCTCTCAAACCGTTCCACATTCCACGACAACACTTATCTATTCACCAACGATCTCACACGATCGCCACCTCTCAGTACGTGGGTGACACATGTCAAGCGAATGAGAAAGGTCAGGGGCACGTTCGTCCAATTTCTTCGGGCGAACAGTTTTTCACCATGGCTATAAATACCCCTCCCCTTTCTCACTTCTCTTTTACTCCGCTCGACCTCACTCTAGCTCGAGCTTCTCAAACCCTAGCGCCGCCGCTACTTCATCGTCGCCGGTGAGGAAGAGCTTCACTGCCTCGACCTCGTCGCCGTCGTACTCGCGCCGGCTGGGGATTTCTTCACTCCACCGCCGCCGTAGCTGTCTTCCTCAGCCGAGTTAGGGCGTGGAAGATTTGAACTGACGAACTTCACATCTACACTTCCCAGTTCGTCATGTTCTTCATCCAGGGTAATTAAAAGTTACTTTTACTGCCCTCTTTGATTCAAATGGTTTCTACAAAATATTCAAAGGTGTTCTTCTTAAAATCCTCGCACACTAAAACACCTCACATGTCATCTGTTCTTGATTCGTTTCTCTAAGCAATATTTTTCTTCATGATTCCTCAATTGTGTGGATTTTTGATCTGTACAACTCTGGAACCTAAGACAAAGAACGCTTAGTGAAATTCTACAAGACTCATCTGGTCAAATTCCTCAAACTTGTTCTTTTTGCAAAACCTTCTGAGAACGCATATGACCTCTCCAAATTCCTTGCAACTATACTCTGTTCACAGGTACTCATGTCCGCTGCTGAATCACTAGGTTCTCATCAACTTAACTCATTTGCAGCGTTCCTCAAAGAAAAGTTGCACACATCTTCAAAAAATTTAGTTGCTCATATTCCTCAGCTGAAGAAAATGGTTGATGGAAAGAAGCCACAGAAAGGAGGAAAGAGGCCTAAGGTCAATACTGCCTTTGAGATCCCTGATGACATATACAAGGAGTATTGCACTGCTGATGAGGCCAATTTTGGCAAGGAGGACAAAAATCAGCGCAAGGTGTGCATCCAAAGAATAGAGAGGAGATGGGCAAGGGAGTGGAGGGACTACAGGTATGTTACTCCCAAGTATATGAAGAATTTCGCTCTAAATCCTCCATGCCCAAGACCTCCGTTGGCACCTGGCCAAGTAGCAGATCCCACCAGCCTCAAGCGCGGTGAGGACTATCCTGAAGAATGGGCCAAGCGCCAGGCCAAACTGGCCAAACAGGCAAGAGAAGCAGTGAGGAAATTTAATGAAGACTCTACTGCTGCTGCTGCCACTTCTGAGGCCTCTGCAAGCAAGCAAAGAAGGCCATGGCAAAGAAGCCTGCTCATAAGCCAAGTGCTTCACCCTCAATGCCCTCATGGCCAAGTTCCTCAGCGTTGCCCTCACAGCCAGATTTTTCAAAGCCCTCACGGCCAACTCCTCAAACTGCTCCAGCTCCTCCGCCAAAGTCCTCAGCTGCTCCGTCCAAATCCTCAGCACCTGTGCATCTCGCCACGTGCCAAAGGACAACAGGCATCTCTGTTGCCTCAGGATCTTCTGCTAGTTCCTCAGCTGCACCAAATTCTTCAACTGGCCCCTCTCTGCTAAAGAAAAAGGCCACTGCTGGGCGTGGCTCTCGCCCTAGTCCTCTCAAGAAGCAGGTCGCCTTCCAAGTGTCGTCTGATGAAGACAAAGCTGATACTGAAGAACTTGCCAAAATCATCAGAGACAGGCAGCTCAAGGCCGCTAGAGTCAAAGGCACAAATGTGCCTCTTCTTTTGGATCCCAAGTTGATCCTTGATTACATTGATGTCTGGCACAAGGATCCAAATACTCCTATGCCTGATTTCAAACTGACTCATGGCCAAAGTCATGTGCTGACTGCCTTCATCCAAGAAGAAAAATGGAAATTTGAAAAGGCCAGGCAGATCAAGAAAGCGCAGTACAAGAAGGAGCGCTTCCTGAAGAAAAACATTGTCTCTATGACAACTGAAGAACTTGTCACTATTCAATCTGAGATCAAGAAACTCAGTGATGAATTTGACATATATCATGTTGACTGGCTTGGAGCCAAAGTCGGGTTTGTGAATTTGACTGAAAAGTTCACTTCCAATGTTGCAGTCCCAACGCAACAAGAAAATCCTCAGGCTGAAGCATCTACTCAGCCAACTAAAGAAAATGCCAGCACCGCTGATGATATTTAGCCTTCTGAAGAAACTCAAAGTACCAGGGCTGATGACTGCATTCTAGCCGCTGAAGAAATTGCCAGGGCTACCACTAGTGTTGCGCCTAAAGAAACTGAAGAAGTCAGGGCAACTGCATCACTTGTGCCTGAAGAATTTGAACCAAATTCCTCTGCTCCTCCTGCACCTACACCAACTCCGATCCTTCCATCTGCATCAGATGTGAAGAAGACCAAGGCTGCAGAACATGCAACGGTAACGAAAAGGAAAGCATCAACTTCATCAGATTCTTTAGCTCCGAAGAAGATGAAGCCATTGACCAGCTCCTTTGCAAATCCAATTGATGTTGTTCCCGTCTCATCCATGCCATCAAAGTACCTTGTTCCTTTTGATGAAGAATATGTGATTCCAAGTGAATCTGAAGATGACATTCCTTCTGCTACTTCGTCAGAGCAGTTGGATGAAGAAATTGAAGCGGATACAATCCCTTCAACCCCACAAGTCTCATCGCCCATGCCTCAGTTCACTGCGGAAGAGGCCAGCGTTGAAGAAAAATAAGAAGATGAAGATGTGGACATTGGGTGTACAACACCAGTGCTGAATGATGACTTTTGGGAAAGTAAACACCCCAACTCTCCTCTGTTCACACCACTTCAACAAATTCCTCAGTCCCTTGTCAACACTGAAGTACAAATGGGATTTGAAGAACCTCATGCAACTCCTTCTGTACATGAAGAGATTCCACCCACTAGTGCTAAAGAAAATGTAAATGAAGAATTGAAGACCCAGGCTGCCACTAAAGAAGAAGCTGAAATTCCTCAGCCTGTGGAACCTGAGATTGCGATTCCTGAGGTAGTAATGCAATTCACTGATACTCCTGAGCCCAAGCCAAAGGATCCATTCTCGAAGAAGCAGAAATTCAAGGCTGATAACTTCTTCGGCGAGCACATGTTCTTCACTGACTATAATCCTTATGACTCTGCTCGTCTTAGAAGGAAGCGCTTCTGGACTGCCAGCCAGGCCAACTTCTATTATTCACTGCTCTTCAACAAGGATAAAGTCTTCGACCACGAGCACATTCCTCATGTGGACATGGAATCCCTGCCGTGCTTCTCTCCTGTCCTCAGCGTGCTTCATGACGCAGGCCTCCTCAACTTTTGCTCTGACATTATAGACTGGAATGAAGAGCTTATTCTCCAGTTCTACGCAACACTGCATGTCATAGGTGACGCTGACGATATCAATACTTGGGTGTTGGACTGGATGACTGAAAACACTAATTATAAAGCACCGGCCTCTGAATTGCTTCATGCCCTGCCAATCAGTCCTCCACCTGAAGGAGCTCGCTGCCTGTACCAAGAGCCTGAACTCACTGCCCATTATATGCAAGTTCTTATGAAGCCTCTGAAGTCTGGTCAAGCCCCAAGGACCAAATTCCTCGTGAGGGAATTGCTCTATGTGCCAAGAACTGTCTATCGCATTATGACGAAGACAATGAGTCCGATCAAAGGCCACGACTCGTCTGATGAGGAAATTGTTGGCATCATGAAGAATCTACTATTCAACATCATGCATGGCATTCCTGTCAACTATCACGATTTCTTCATGAGGACTCTGGCAAATGTTGCACTCTCTCCGTTTGAGTTGAAGCCTTATGCTCCTTGGATTATGAGATTCCTCAGAACAAGGTCTTCACTCAACTACAAGGCTGATTTTCAGAATCACCTCAGCTACTTGACCCCAATCGAAGTCCTCAAGCGGACATATTCCTCAGCTGATGAGAAGGGCAAGGCACCCGCTATTATTGATGAAGGCATCCGTCCATTGGATGGTCAGTTTCGCAAAGCTGGATCTTATTCCACCAATGATGACTCTGCCACTCATGATTCTGCTGCCAATGCATCCAAGCCTACTCCTCAAGCCACCGCTCCAAGGGTGATGACTGACCGTGAGCTGCTTCTTAGTCTTCGTCAGAAGGTGGATCGAAACCATAAATGGGTTAAGCGTCAGTTTGGTTCCATTCTTCACAACATGACTGCTGTCGGTGTCAAAATCGGCGGATCTCGGGTAGGGGGTCCCGAACTGTGCGTCTAGGATCGATGGTAACAGGAGACGGGGGATACGATGTTTACCCAGGTTCGGGCCCTCTCTATGGAGGTAATACCCTACTTCCTGCTTGATTGATCTTGATGGATATGAGTATTACAAGAGTTGATCCACCACGAGATCGTAATGGCTAAACCCTAGAAGTCTAGCCTATGACTATGGTAATGAGTATATGCGGTGTCCTTTCCGGACTATCCCCTTCGGTTTATATAGACACCGAGGGGATCTAGGGTTTACATGGAGTCAGTTACATAAGAAGGAATATTCATAGTTGGTTGCCAAGCTTGCCTTCCATGCCAAGTAGAGTCCAATCCGGACACGGGTGCAGTCTTCGGCCTTCATGTCTTCACAGACCATTAGTCCGGCCCATAGATAACAGGCTGGACGCCCGAGGACTCCTTAGTCCAGGAATCCCTCAGTAGCCCCTAAACCTGGCTTTAATGACGAGGAGTTCGGCGCGCAGATTTGTCTTCGGCATTGCAAGGCAGGTTCCCCTTTTCCCAAACTCCAAGATAATCTTTGGATGTGATGACTATATCCGGATCTGCGGCACACCATACACAACCGCAGAAAGAATATAATATTTGTACGAATCTAATCTGCTGACAGCTTGTTTTCAACACGACATCATGTCCGTCCGGTCATAATTTTGAACCATTTTTCTGCTATCCCACGTTTCGAGACGCGGTTGTTATTGGCACGTCTTGTCGAAACAGAGATCGTGTCCCCTTATTGCGGGATTCTCATCAATGCGGGCATGGGTAACCCAACCGTGCCGTTTATATAGCCCTTGGGAACAGGCGAATCCTAAGGCGAGTGAGGAGGCGTTTAATATTTGTTGCCTTTATAAGGGTATAAGGATTCCTTCCTCTCCTCACGCTTTCTCTCTGCCTCCGCCTTTCCGATCTCAAGCTCCAGCGCCCAAGTTCTCGTCTCCATTCCACTCAAGCAACCATGTCCGGATCGGTGGTCAGGGCAAGTGGATGATCTCCTCCATCAAGGAGGAGGACATTACTGAGCTCCGGGCGGCCGGATATTTGGCGAAGGACATCGTCCATCGTCTGCCGGCCGAGGGACAAGTCGTTCCCACGCCGGAGCCCACAGAGAGGGTAGTATTCATCCCCCATTTCTTCCGCGGGCTAGGGTTTCCACTCCACCCTTTCGTCCGTGGGCTGATGTACTATTACGAGATAGATTTCCATGATCTATCCCCGAAATCCTTCCTCAACATCTCGGCGTTTATCGTCATGTGCGCGGCCTTCCTCCGCATCCATCCCCACTTCGGGTTGTGGCTCAAAGTCTTCAATGTGAAGCCGAAAGTGGTGGATGGCTAGCACGCGGAGTGCGGAGGAGCCATGGTGAGCAAGCTGTCCAACGTCTCCTGGCCCAAAGGCACCTTTGTGGAGACAGTAAAGGAGTGGCAGAAGCAGTGGTTCTACATCACAGAACCTCGCGGCACTAGCTGGGCCGCAGCTGCCGAATTCCGCTCCGCAGCTCCCATGCGACTCACCTCCTGGGTCGAGAAGAGCCCGGATTGGTGCTCTCCTGACGAGCTGATAGCGCTGCAGACGCGCGTCCAAAGCATGGTGACCAAGAACATCAAGCTCGTTGACGTCATCCAAGTGATGCTAGTCCGCCGGATTCTTCCGTGTCAGCGCCGAAGCCGCCCCTTTGTGGGACTTCAATTCGAAGAAGCACCAGACCTTGAAGAGGCTCTTCGAGACTTCTCACGAAGGGGCCTGGAAGTTGCTCTTTAAGGGCAACGAGAAGCCACCGCCCATGGACTCAGACCGTGGTCATAGTTGCAAACACCCCGCCAACGAGGTATGTTACTTTTGGCGTATTCCCAGCTTAAATGTTTTCGGGGATGACGTCTGAGATTTTAGTATTGCTCTCTCAGGACTGGGTGGAGAGGGTGAAGCGGATCCAGTGTCCGGCTCCGTTGCCCGAAGAACCAGTCATCCCGCGCCTGGCGAAGATGCTGGTTCTGGCGCCATATACGGCGCCGGAGAAGAAGGCCAAGGGGGCCAAGAGCGGCCGCCGTCGCAAGGGCACTTCGGACGCGACGTCCGAAGACGACGAGGCCCATTCCTCCGTCCCCGAGGAAAATGACGAGGAAGAGGGGGAGGAGGAACAAAACAACCCTCCTCCTCAGGAGAAGAAGAAGAGGGCGGCCTTGGCACATCCGGAAGCGGAGGCGCCCAAGAAGGGGAAGGGCGCCCCAGCGGTTAATATCGCGTGGGACATTGACAGTAGTCCGGAACGACGGCCCCGCGCTAAGCCCCAGGCCGCATCGTAAGTGACATGACTTATTTGTGCGCACATCCAGCCCTTTCTCTTTATTTTAACATGGTTAACTACAATATTGCAGTCCGGCCCATGACCTTGTCCAGCGATCCTCATCTGAAGGTTCGTTGGCTCCGTCGGAGATGGAGAGCCAGTCACCACTGCCTGCTTACTCCCCCGGGGCCAGGGACGACACCGAAGTGTTGTCCCGGAGGGCCGATCTGAACCGGGGAGGAGCCCAGGACGCTGTCCGGGAGGCTCCACGAGGCGAAGCCTCCACTGCCGGACACATGGAGGAGATGATCCCCATGGAGACTGGCGAAGAGGGCCGCATCCAGTTTGGCCGTCAGCCGAATACGATTCTGGAGACCCATATGGCTCCGGAGTCGGGCGAGCAACCCCCTTTGAAGGAGGGAGTGCGCCGCTTCCGCCGGTTGTCCCTGTCCATCCAGGGGCGCTGGACAACCTGATGGGGGCGCTACAAGGTGCCTCCATTATGGACGAGCACCGCGTCCTTATGGGCGTGGTGATTGAGAAGGTTCAGTCCGCCAAGAGTGGACTGAACGACGCCTGCAGCAACCTGTTGACTGGTTTCGAGGTAAGTGTCGTAGAAAGAGAAAAAACCCCTGTAGTCAGTAGCCCCTGAGACACTGTCCGGTGTTCGGCTAGAAGAACCGGACAGAGGATCTATTGTAGGAGACTAACGAAGCATGTATGGACAAGCAGGTGTCGCTGTTGGACGCAACCTCGCATGCTGCCGAAGTCTCTGAATTGAGGCAGACGCTGGAGCGGACCGAGAACGAGCTCAGCGAGGTTAGGGTTCGGCTCCAGGAGAAGCAAGGTGAATAACGACTTGCTGTATGTTCGGAAAGCATAGGCGATGTATATTGACTGTAGTGTCGTAATATGTGTAGGAGCCGTGACCGAGGTCGAGGCCCTGAGGAAACCCTTAGGCGAGGCCGAGGAAAAAGCTGTCCAGCAGCAGGCCGCTCGTAAGAAGCTCAAGGCCCGGGTCAGAGAAGTCCAGCAGGAGCTTCAAGATGCGGTGAAAAAATGTGAGACGTTGGAGAATGATGCGTCGGCTAAAGAGGCCGAATTCACCAAGGCTCTTCAGAGCACGGAGGCCGCACGGAATGAGGCCCAGGCCGCCCTCCAGGAGATCCAGGAGGCCAAGAAGATCGCGGCGGGTAAGGCATTTAAGATGCAAAGCAAGTATGCAGAGAAGCAATACCTTTTGCTAACCCGGGTTCGGAGTTCCCCAGGGGCTTTTGCGGATCTACCACGCGGCGTCTCAGACGCTGCAGAGTTCTATCGAGCCGAAGGAGGAGGTTCTACGGAGAAGCTATTCTGGTCGCAGTACGCGATGCCAGAGCATCCCGTGTCCTTCACCGATCAGCTGAAGCAGCTGGTGGAGCTGCACAGGGTGGCCGAACTAGCCATGAAGGATTTGACAATCCGGCTATGGCCAGCCGAAGCTATGCCCGGCAGCTACTTCAGACTCGTGAGGCATCTGGTGGAGGCCTGTCCGCGGCTGGATGTCATCAAGCGCTCCGCCTGTATTGAAGGTGCCCGTATGGTCTTCGCTTGCTGCAAGGTGTGGTGGGCGAAGATGAACGCTGTTGAAGTTACCAGCGGGCCGCCGGAGGGCAAGGAGCACCGCACGCCCGAGCGATATTTCGCGGATGTCGTAGAGGGGTCTCGACTCGTGGCGGGGCAATGTTCGCAGGACATTGTATTTGAATAAATGTATTCATGTTGCCTTTGCCTTGTATTATGGGAACAAAGCCAGTGTTTGTGAAATAATTTGATTATGCTTTTAATTGTTTCCTCCTGTGCGGCCGTGTTATTTGTAATCTGAGGGTTGGCCAGTCGTCGGCTTCTGCCCTTGCATAGATAGTACAGAGTAGTTCGGGATGGATTCTAAACAATCTTGATCCAATTATATGGTCCTTTGGAGGAGTTGTTTAGCTCAACGAACAAGGCAATCGGACTGTACGGCTTAAACGCCCTCACTTAGCCATAGGAGTTTTATAATTAAGCAAGTGCGCAGCCCCTGGTCCAATCCAGGGTGCTGTCAGCATCTGATCGGGAAGTGCCGATCCTTCGCATGACGCGGAAAAAATCTCCAACGATTTTGTGACCCTCGAGCAGCTGACCGGCTCTCGCCGTATCATGACAGTCAGTTTTCGGCTTTCTCTATTGAGGTGCTCATCCGGTCAAGGCCAGGGCACAATCGCAGTAGTTCTCCCTTTACTACCCTAGCCGATAGAGCGGAACGTAGGGTAGCAAGCACAGGAGCCGAGCAACCCAACTATTGACCAAAGACATGATTCGGAGCCAATGCATATAATGCTGAATTCGGGGTGCCAAACTTATATAAGAAGTGTTCGGACTGTATTGCCGTATTGTGGGGCGGCAGGTAGCCCCATTTTTATTATAACTGGATGGATACGTCAAGGCGTATCTTGTACAGATGGTGCGAGAAGTATCCGGCTATTTAACATGACGGAATCAATAGGGCGCGGCGTGCGGGTCTTAAGAAATAAGTATGAATATCGTCAAGAAGGGCGTATAAAGGTTACCCTACACACCTGTGCTGCTTGCCTCCATTGTATGCCAATCCTCCTAAAGGACCTGCGATCAAGCCCGTAGAAAAAGGTGCCTGAAACAAGAAGAGGAAGTGAAGGTATTTGTGTCCGGGGTCGGTCTGATCGAACTGTAGACCCTGGGTTATCTTGTGCCTCCGTCGACGTCCATGGAATTTTGAGTGCGTAATTGTGTACGCGTGGTACAAATGCCACTACCTCATTGGGGCTGGGACGGAGGCCAAATTGCTAGTCGAGCTCTTGACGAGCGGCGTTGTCCCGTTGCAGTGTAGTCCGGACCCTCTTGATGGTGTCCAGGGGCTCGGTGGCTGGATTATGATGCTGCTTGAGAAGGCCGCTTTGTACTTCTGCTTCTAGGGCGGCGGTGTGCTCCTCTGTTCGGAGGGAGCGTTCCGTATTGCCATTGACTGTTATGATGCCGCGTGGACCGGGCATCTTGAGCTTGAGATAAGCATAGTGTGGCACTACTTTGAATCTAGCAAACGTAGTTTGTCCGAGCAGTGCGTGGTAGCCACTGCGGAAGGGGACGATATCGGAGATTAATTCTTCGCTTCAGAAGTTGTCCGGAGAACCGAAGACCACCTCCAGCGTGATTGAGCCCGTGCAGCGGGCATCTACACCTGGTATCACTCCTTTAAAGGTGGTCTTTGTTGGTTTGATTCGTGAGGGATTAATGCCCATCTTCCATACTGTATCCTGGTACAGCAGGTTGAGGCTGCTTCCACCATCCATCAGGACTCGTGTTAGGTGGAATCCATCGATGATTGGGTCCAGGACCAGTGTGGCCGAACCGCCATGGCAGATACTAGTCGGATGATCTCGACGATCGAAGGTGATTGGAAATGACGACCACGGATTGAACTTTGGGGCGACTGGCTCTACCGCATAGACGTCCCTGAGTGCCCGTTTGCGTTCCTTTCTGGGGATGTGCATGGCGTATATCATGTTCACTGTTTTGACTTGGGGGGGGGGGGGTTCTGCCCCCCCCCGGGTGTTCGGCTGCCGGGCCTCCTCATCCTCGTCCTCACTTTGTGATCCCTTTTCTTTGTTTTCGGCATTTAACTTGCCGGCCTGCTTGAAGACCCAACAATCTCTGTTGGTATGATTGGCTTGCTTATCCGGGGTGCCGTGAATTTGGCACGGGCGATCGAGTATGCGGTCCAAGCTGGAAGGTCCTTCGTTGTTTCTTTTGTAGGGTTTCTTCCGTTGGCCGGACTTGGAGCCACTGAATCCGGCGTTGACTGTGGTGTCATCGGCGTTGTCGCCATTGCTTTGGCGTTTGTGTCTATTGCGCCGGAGCTTGCCGGTGCTATTCTTGGCCTCGGTGGGGCCTGCCTCGCTGGCTGTGTTTTTGCTACGAGCCAGCCAGTTGTCCTCACCCGCACAAAAGCGGGTCATGAGTGCCATAAGGGCTGCCATAGACTTCGGCTTTTCTTGGCCGAGGTGGCGTGCTAGCCATTCGTCATGGATGTTGTGTTTGAAGGCTGCTAGGGCCTCGGCGTTCGGACAGTCAACAATCTGGTTCTTTTTGGTTAGGAACCTAGTCCAGAATTTTCTGGCTGATTCTCCAGGTTGTTGAACTATGTGGCTTAGGTCATCGGCATCGGGTGGCCGGACATACGTACCTTGGGAGTTGTCAAGGAAGGCCTCTTCCAAGTCCTCCCAGCTGGATGGAGTTTTCAGGAAGACTGTTTAACCAGTGCCGAGCTGGTCCTTTGAGCTTTAATGGGAGGTATTTGATGGCGTGGAGGTCATCTCCTCGGGCCATGTGGATGTGGAGAATAAAATCTTCGATCCACACTGCTGGATCAGTTGTCCCGTCGTATGATTTGATATTGACGGGCTTAAACCCCTCAGGGAATTCGTGATCCAGTACTTCATCTGTGAAGCAGAGAGGGTGTGCGGCACCTCTGTATCGGGCCACATCGCGGCGTAGCTCTGATGGAGTCCGTCTGCGGCATTCGGCCCAGGCGTAGTTAGGTTTCTCATGTCCGAATAGATAGCCGTCGTCGTCGTGCCTCGGGGCGCGCCCTCGCGATCCATAGATCGATCTTGTATGTCCTGCTTTACTATCCAGGATTTGCCGGAGGTCGTACGTGTGACCCCGAGCTCTTCCGTCTCTATTTTTTCGGGGCGGTGGGGGCGGCTGCTGTTCGGCCTGAGTTGCCGCTTTGTCCCGACCGCGGGGTGGCCGTTCGGCCGCCCTGTCTCGACCACGTGGTGGTCGTTCCGCATTACGCGAGGGAGATATGTGCTCTGGCGCCTCCTCGTCGAATTGAGGTAGCAGCCTGCGTTTCGGATAGTTCTTGGTTGGGCGCTAGAGGCCGTATTCTTCGGCTGTTAGGACATCGGTCCATCTGTTGACGAGCAGATCTTGTTCAGCTTGAAGCTGCTGTTGTTTCTTTTTCAGGCTCCTTCCAGTGGCTATGAGCTGGAGCTTAAAGCGCTCCTGCTCCAGGGGATCCTCAGGCACGATGAAGTCTTCGTTGCCGAGGCTTGTCTCCTCCTTGGAGGGTGGACGGTAACTATCGTCCTCCGAGTCTTCTTCTACAGCCTATTCATCAGGGTTGTCTTGCCTGTCGCCGTGTTCCTCCTGTTCGGATGTAGCTCCGGTGGGGTCTTCATTGTTTTCGGCGTCGCCTCGAGTACTATTTTCTCCGGTGCCAGTGTTGTCGTCCTTTGAGCGACGAGGCTTAGAACGGCGCTTGGGGCGTCGGCGCTTAGACTGCGTCTCAGAGGTTTTATTCGCATCTGGCTCTCCTTGTCATCGCCAGATCCTTTGGGTGTATCAACCATGTACACGTCATACGAAGAGGTAGCCGTCCATCGTCCGGTGAATGGCGGGTATTGGCCTTGCTCCATATTGGCATCATCGTCTGTACCATCGATGTCTTCGGAGCCCTAGTCAAGTACGTCGGTTAAGTCATCGACAGTGGCTATGAAGTGGGTGGCGGGTGGGAAGCAAGATTCCTCGTCATCCGTTTCTAGCTCGAACCGGACATAGTTCGGCCATGAGTCCTTCTCCAAGGACAAATTCTTGAAAGATTTTAGCATGTCACCCAAAGGCGAGTGTTGAAAAACGCGCTCAACTCGAAGATCGATGACCGATCTAGCTCGGTATCCGCGGGCGTACACAGTCCGGAACTTATAGCCGGAGACAAGTCCAAAGTTCCATTAAAGTGAATATTGCGGGGCGTCGCGTCCATGTGCGGCTCCAACGCCGTGGACTCTGCGGCCTTGGATGGCCCGATCTGCTTTGGCTCTAAGGCCGTTGTAGCCATAGGAACCATCTCCTGGGTGCGGTCTGATGACAGACTTAAGTCATGTTCATCGGGGCGATGGGGAGCAGTTGCCGCGGTCTCAAATTCGTCGAAGATCAAGTCTCCATGGATGTCCGCAACGTAATTCAAGCTCCCGAATCTGACCTGATTGCCAAGGGCGTAGCTGTCGATCTGCTCCAGATGGCCTAGCGAGTTGGCCCGCAGTACGAAGCCGCCGAATACGAAGATCTGTCCGGGGAGGAAGGTTTCTCCCTGGACAACGTCATTACTGACGATCGAAGGGGCCATCGAGCCTTTTGCCGACGGCACAGTGGAACTCTCAATGAAAGCACCAATGTCGGTGTCAAAACCGGCGGATCTCGGGTAGGGGGTCCCGAACTGTGCGTCTAGGATTGATGGTTACAGGAGACGGGGGACACGATGTTTACCCAGGTTCGGGCCCTCTCTATGGAGGTAATACCCTACTTCCTACTTGATTGATCTTGATGGATATGAGTATTACAAGAGTTGATCTACCACGAGATCGTAATGGCTAAACCCTAGAAGTCTAGCCTATGACTATGGTAATGAGTATATGCGGTGTCCTTTCCGGACTATCCCCTTCAGTTTATATAGACACTGAGGGGATCTAGGGTTTACATGGAGTCGGTTACATAAGAAGGAATCTTCATAGTTGGTTGCCAAGCTTGCCTTCCACGCCAAGTAGAGTCCAATCCGGACACGGGTGCAGTCTTCGGCCTTCATGTCTACACAGCCCATTAGTCTGGCCCATAGATAACAGGCCGGACGCCCGAGGACCCCTTAGTCCAGGACTCCCTCAACTGCTACACATAATGCAGTGCATAAAAACCATTACTACCTCCATGAAATCTTCGGTCGCACCTGGGCTGTTCTGTCACATCTATATGGTGAAGAAGATCTGAAGCAAATGGGTCTCAAGGAGGATTTTGACTGGTCTGCACCTCCATCGAAGAAATACAAGAAGGTCAAGGTTCCTTCCTTGGTGGCCAGCTCCTGTTCCTCATCACGCAACACTGACGAGTATGAAGACTTGGACGATACTGCGGCAGGCCCTACAACAACAAACGACCCCAACAACGCTGGCGCTCCTCCATCAACATGATATTCTTCAGGGGCGTTAGTCCTCATTTTTCGATCCTTTTGGTCATTCGATGACAAAGGGGGAGAAATTTGAGTTAGTCTTCAAGCGGGTCTATCTTATATGGGCGTTTTTTTCTTAAGTTACAACTCTCATTCTTTTGAAGACTTTGCTGGATCGAGTTGTAAACTTAAACTCTATGGTGGCCTGGTACTTTTGCTGAGCTTTTCTGCATGCTTATTCCTCATTAATGTTTATGCGCGCATGTTGAATTTCATCAGTCACCATATTTCATCATACATTTCAAATTCTTCATATATTATGTCAAATGCGTGTATGAATTACAAGATATAGGGGAGATCTCCATGATTCTACTCTTCAAGTGTGCATTGCTTCAAAAGCAAATTCCTCACTATGCACATCTTCAGGGGGATCTTCTATATCTTGCAATCCAATTCCTCAATATCAGTATTTACACTCCATATGTTTATCCCCGTTGAAAACTTAACCTATACTGTCATCAATCACCAAAAAGGGGGAGATTGTAAGTGCATCTAGTGCCCCTTAGTGATTTTGGTGTATTGAAGACTTATAGGTTAAGGGACTAATGTGTTTATGAGTGTACACAGGTCTATAAGTCTATGAAGAGTTTGATATTTACAGAGAAAGTCGACCCCTAAAAATGAAGTTCTTCGACTGAAGACTTTGGATTTCTGAAGACTTTGAAAGTGAAGAAATTGGTGTGACCTTGAAGACTAGGTATCCATTTGAGGAACATGAAGCATGAAGACTTTTGTTTTCATAGTTTCATTTTCTCTTTCTTGAGTCATAGGAAACACCGTACTGTTAAAGGGGGTCAAGGAAATACTAAGGAAAAAATTCCAAGTGATGCTCAACTCAAAATCCTACACCTACCAATCCCTTCGAGTGAAGCCATTGGAAATCTCATACAGTTCAGTCATATTCTTCAGTGACAGAGACGAAGTTCTTCTGGTCTCTGAGGAATTTGTTCTAACTGAGGAGTTAGGAATTCGCTAGTGCGGATTGCCTACACAGTGAGGACCATGATAGCCCTAAGGAATTTGATACTCAAATTTCCGACCGTTTCTGTGCTATGCGCCAGCTGTCCCAAAATATCTACCCACCTAACGGTCATATCATTGAAGGGCATTTATGTCTTATCATGTCGGGCTGCTCCCTAGGCTATATATAGCCGCCCCCTACAACCACTAGCTGGTTGGCTGCTCCCAGAGAAACTGACACTTGTCATTTGAGAGCATCCCATCCTCCGAGGACTTTGAGCGAAAATCATCAAGTGAGGAAAACCCAAACCCAAACACCTACAAACCCGTGATTGAGCATCACCGAAGAGATTGATCTTGCGTAGATCCGACGCTTGTTACCTTTGAAGACTGTGCTTCTTCCAGACGGTTAGGCGTCATGGTCTAGAGCATCCAAGAGGAAATTGTGGATCGCCGAGTGACCGAGTTTGTGAAGGTTTGGAAGTCACCTGAAGACTTACCACGAGTGATTGCGAGGTCTGTGTGACCTTAGCTCAAGGAGAATACGGTGAGGACTGTGTGTCCTCAGGTTTAAATACCTAGCCGCTCCAACCAGACGTACAACTGAGACAGCAGTTGGAACTGGTCTACCAAATCATTGTCTTCACCAAGCTTACTGGTTCTATTTCCTCAACTCTTTCATTTCCTCATAACCGTGTTGTGTGCTTGTTCATATCTGTGTTTGAAGACTCTGACTGAAGACTTTCTCAATTTCCTCAGTTCAATTTCTTCAGTCTGTTTGTCTTCTTCCTGTGTTATCTTGTGTTTACGCTTTCTGTACTCTGTGTTTGTCTTCATTTCATCATGATGACCATGCTTGTGTTTTGTTACGTTTACATCCGAGTACTTATTCCGCTGCAAGTAGTTCTTCGCTAAGGGATTTCCTCACCCGCAAATTCCTTAGTGAAGAGTTCATAAAAATCGCCTATTCACCCCCCTCTAGTCGATATAACGCACTTTCACGCTCGGGTTCAGTTTACAGCTAAGGGATCGATCGCTCGGGCTCAGTAACGTAGCTACTGCAATCACTTAGGTTCAGTAAGCGAACGCCTCCCTCGGGTTCAGTTAAAGCCAACACCTCGTACACACATGCGCCTACGTACCAGAAAAACGCGTAAACCACACTGTATTGCTCGGCCCCGACCACCCACCATAACCGGGAACTCCACAAAATTTACCTCGCCCTCGCTTCTACCATGATTTTTCCGTCATGGACGACCCAAAGAATGTCATGCAGGTGCATCTCCTGCCCGCCCAGGACGAAACACCCAATTTCTGTCATGATTTCTTGTCATAGAAGTTGGAGCCCATCACATCTGTGATGATACGTGTTTTTGTCACAATTATCATCATAGATGTGTAATAGCCATGACAGAAAAAGTTTTCGTTCGGGCCATAATGTCACGGATGTGTCTTTTTTTGTAGTGAAGTGTGCTTCCAAACGATACCATCATCAGCTTGCTCATTTAGTTGGAAGTCATGTACAAGCATCCATAGGGTGAAGACTTGCCACATATGCTCAACAGAGACCATGGTAGTAGGGTTGATCTTGAAGATCCAAGCGACTTCCTTTAGTGGCTCACAAACCTTCCATTTTTTTCCTTGATGAGACCTAAAAAATGAGTGGTGCAATCTCCTTCGTCTTGCGACCAATAAGCCATGGGGATTCCCAAAGGGGGGTACGCGTCCCATTGCCAGCGTTGATGGTGGTGGAGGCACAAAAGAAGTTGAGTTCATCCTCATCGCATGGGTTTCCCATACCCACCCACAACTTAGTCGACTCCTTCCATTCATACCACGACCATCACAATCTCGAGGCCCTTGCAATGTTGAGATCCCCAATTCCACCATATCCTTTAGAATGACAAACAATGCCCCAGTTCACCTTGCACCAGGCTTCGGTGGTTTTATTGGAACCAGACCAAAGAAAAGCCCTCTCAAGCTTGTTGACATTAAGAAGCATGTTCGGTGCAATGCAAGAGGAGTGATGAAGTAGATCGCTTAAGAGGTGAGGACGGATTTGACCAACTCCGTGTTGCCAATGGTAATTATGCCTTGACCTTCACAAGTGACCAACTTTCCGGCCACCTTGTCTCCTAAGAATTGCAAGTCCCCTTTTTTGAGTTTCCAAAGCCAAAGAGGCCAATCGAGGTATCTCATGGGGAATGTAGTCCTAGTTGCTTGCAAGCTTTGAAGAATTTGGTCTAAGTTAAGATGGTTGCATCGATTGGGCACCACCGAACTCTTGTGGAAGTTGGTGCAAAGAGCAGTGACATCACCAAAGCTTCTCAAGATCACTGCCAGGTTGTCAGTATCTCTCTTTATTGGGGACACAAACACCGCTGCATCGTACGCATAGAGGGAGGTTCTTATAATGCTACCCCTTCCACGAATTGTATGGAGAAAGACCTTTCACGTCGCCATTCAAGGATTTGTTGTAGTGGGTCAATTAATATGATGAGGAGGAGGGGCGAGAGGGCCCCCCTTGTCGGAGGCCACACCCATGCTTGATGGGGGGGGCACTCCATTCAAGAGGATCAGTGAGGAGGATGTACATAAAAGGGCGGTGACCCAATTCCAGAATTTGCTTGGGAAGCTTTTCCTGTGGAGTAGGCCGATGATGAATTCCCACTTGACCAAATCAGAGGCCTTGTGGATGTCAAGCTTGAAGGGGAGCAATGGTTATTTGCCCTTACGGAGCCTCGGGAAAAGGTTTCGGACGTACATGAAGTTGTCATGGATGCTTCTCCTTTTGATAAATGCACTCTGGGCATTGGAGACATGTTTATCCATGTGAGGGCCTAACCAGATGGACAACACCCTGGCCATGATTTTCGCAATTGCGTGAATCAGGCTAATGGGCCTATAGTCTCGGACCCCCTCCGCACCATCTTTCTTGGGCAAGAGCACATCATTTGCGGAGTTGAGCCAATGGAGGTTGGTGGTATGCAAGAAGAGATGAACCACTCTCATGATGACACCTTTCATGGTGTTCCAACACTTTTTGAAGAACATTCTTGTGAAGCCGTCTGGCCCGAGCGCCTTTTCACTTGGCATCTCTTTGATAGCCTCATGAATCTTCTCCTCGGTTATGGGAGCCTCAAGCTGATGTAAATCTTTGGGCGCAATGTTTAGCTCCTCCAATTAAGGTCCTTGAAGCTCCTTTGCCCCTTGCCCATGACTTTGGAGAAGTGGTAATGTATGATGGATTCCTTGGCCTCGTGCTCGGTTACCCAACCAGACTGGTGCTTGATCATCCTATGGACGTGGTTCTTACGCCTTCTTGCATTAATGCGACGATGGAAGAATTTGGTGTTGCATGACCCTCTCGCAAGTTTGAGATCCTAGCAGACTGCCTCTTTCTAGACCTGTCAATCACGATAAGACTTATGACCCTTCTTTTAAGCCTCGTCCGAAGATCTTGCTCCTCAGCGGGAAGTTGTCGGTCTTCCTGTGTAACATCGAGACGAAGAATCACAAGAAGGGCGGCGTGAAGGTGGGTCTTCACCTTGGAGATTAGGCCCCTACTCCATTAAGTGAGACGAAGCCTTCTTGAGCCTATTAAGCAAGACTTAGTCAGGCTCTGTTTGATGGACGTGTTCATTCCAAGCCTTTTTGCCCCACCTCATTGAACCCGGGCATTGATGCCCAAAAGTTCTCAAATTTGAAGCTCCTGGGTGTCTTCGCCCCTTTGTGATTGGCAAGCTCTCCTAGGTCTCCTCAGCCCGCTGTCAAAGACGAGAGATTTTGGCAGCACCGAGTGTTGGTATGAATCTCACGTCGTCATCATCTGTTCCTTTTTTTGAATATAGTACAAATACACAAGCTCATAAATATGCACATACACTCCTCCCATGAACGCACGCACACACACCTTACCTCTATGAGAGCATCTTCGAGAGAATGAGCCGGCACATCATGTTGAGATTAACAAAGTTGCCACACACGCCTTCGTAGTTGATGGAACGTCTCTCCTCATTGAATGCACATCGCTGGATGGCTTGAAACAAATAGAGGAAAATGCAAGCACCATTGTTATGTGTGAGAATTGAACTCCAGTGGCAGGGATACCACTCTGCTCCTATCCACCGTCATCATCTGTTCCAATCCAATTTGTTAGAGGTCGCGAGCATACACATCTGGACGGGACGTGACAGCAACAAAAGCGATTCCGTTTAGAAAAGCCATACGGTAATCGTGACACTTAGTATTTCAGAAGGGTGACGCAGGCATGGACACTGACGAACCGACGATGACATGCATGGACCTACGCGATTTTCTTTCCATCCACAGCTTGATTGAAACTGCGTAGTCTCTTCTGAACACTTGACTTCTCAGAGCGTCCGTTGCGAGAGCCTGCGTGCGTGTCGCTTGCGAGTGCGTGCGTTCATCCGCTGTGACGTATACTCACATACTATAAGGGTCAGGGTCAAACAGTGGTGCACTTGGAGACATGGGACGTGACGCCGCTACGTGCCGTCGATGGCTCGCTTTCATGGTGCGGTCAGAGGGAGTTCGACCAAAAAATATGAGCGCCGGGCGTGTCAGCTTGCGACGACGGACGCGATGCGCCATGCGATTGTCATGGCAGCGACAGAAAACCGAAGATTATTATGCCGATCACGTACGCAGGCCGCCGTACCGAGCCACCAAAGGAGCCAGATATAGTGTAGCATGCATTTGAAGGCGCTAGCTGTACGTGCACCGCGAGAAGTGAGCAGGCAAGCCAGATCTCGTACTGTAGTGCCGTCATAAATGGAAGCACGTACAATGGCCGATCGCCGTATGCAGGGAGGATCCAGATTAGTACTACTACTACGTACTACTCTGGATCGAAAAAGACAAAAGAGGGGGATCGATTTGACAGTGGAAGTCGCGTCTTGATCAGCCTACCGACACACACAGCACAGCACAGCACAGGAGTCGTCCCTTGAGAAGCGGTGAGATGCAGCCCCCGACGCAGAATTCAGTTGACATCTTCTTATCGTGTCTTTAAGAGATCCATCTATGGCTTGACCTATACTATACACACCTAGAGTAGTTACTACCGCATCTTGCTTCTTCCGAGAGCCAACGACCCAACCAGATTTCCAATTCTAATTCTAACTCTAATTCTAGAACCGGAGCGGATCGGTGGCCGATCGATCGTTCACATTAAGGCGATCATGGATATGGAAAGGAAGTCGGGTGACTAACTTGAACCTTACTTATCGCCGCTCGCTTTACAGTTCACGGTTGGGCAGTGTTGGGCATTTTCTGTTGGCAAAGAGCTAAAGCCAACACGTTACTACACGCAGATCTTGTGACAACCCACGATCGTGAGTAACCACAATGGAAGCCGGTCCTGAATTCCTGATATTCCCCCGCACAGATTCCGTTCATCCCAACGCTTTCACATGCATGCGCGCACACACACAGAGACAGACACACCTCGTTCCACCGCTTTACTTTGATGAGAACTGTATTTCTAGTTGCCATGATGCCATGATGGTGGAGTTTCCGTGTTGGCTCTCCTGCTGTGAGTGCTGCCCAGAAACTTTGCGCTTGATAATTATTCACACGCAGACGGACGCTACATCGGCAATGGAGTAGCCCCGCCCCGGCAATCTGCATCCGAAAGCGGGAAACGCAACGCAAGAGAGACAAGGCGAGCGCACCACCTCGGCATCCCCATAAAATACGCCCCCCGTCACCTTTGACCCCTCCACCTTTCGCCACCACTCCTCCTTTCATAAAACAAAAGATCACGACGCACAGGCCGCGCCTCCCGAGAGAGCCGAGCAGAGACAAGAACCAAGACCAAAAACACGCCGGCAGCGACGCCGTCCGCCCGCGCGCACCGGCGGCAAGGAGAGGGAGGGGCGATGGGGAACAGCATTGGGGCGAAGCGCAAGGGGGCCAAGGTGATGCAGCTGGACGGCACGTCCTTCCGGGTGAAGCCGCCGGCGGCGGCGGCCGACGTGCTGCGCGACCACCCGGGCTTCCAGCTGCTGGAGGCGGAGGAGGTCAAGCTGCTGGGCGCGCGGGCGCGCCCCCTCGCGCCCGACGCGCCGCTGCGCCGGGGCCGGCTCTACTTCCTCGTCGCGCTCCCGCGCCGCCCCGCCGCGGGGCCGCCCAGGCGGGCCTGGTCGGGCAACCTCCGCGTCGGCGCGCGCGAGCGGCTCGAGTCGCTCATGCTCGCCCGACGCTCCACCTCCGACCTCTCCTCCTTCCAGGGCGTCGCCTCCGCGTCCGCCCCCGCCTCCCCGCTCTTCGCGGGAGCGGGCGGCGGCGGCGGCGCAGGCACCCCCGTGCGGCTCAGGATGCGGCTCCCCAAGGCGCAGGTGGAGAAGCTGATGGGCGAGAGCCGGGACGCGGCCGAGGCGGCGGCCAAGATCATGGAGCTGTGCGCCGCGGTGGGCGACGGCGGCGGCTGCAGCGCCAAGGTGACGCCCGAGCGGCCGCCCGGGATCCTGCGCAGCCCGCGGTTCGCGGCCACGCCCGAGTGGGGCTCCGGCTTCATGGTACCCAAGCCGGCGACCGGCGCGCCGCCCAAGACGCCGCAGAGGTGGCCCACCCTGCCCGGCACCAAGGAGGAGGTAACCAATACTGATTACTGCTCCTACTCTTCAAATCAATCAATTAGCCCCATCCATTCTCCACGTGCATCGCATTACTGCGTGTTCCCTTGTGCGCAGTGCGTGATACCACATGAATTAGTATATTCGTTCGACACACAACTCAGAGCAAGATCTGCATTCTTACCACTCCTCCAACTTGAGTTGAGATGCACAGCAAAAAAGTCAAGCACATATATATAGTACTGTAGAATTCGTCCCATGGCAGCAATGATATTCTAGAAGAAGAAACAAAAATCTTGGGCAGCAATGCCAAGTATACTACTCCCTTCATCCGAAAATTCTTGTCGGAGAAATGAAAAATGGTTGTATCTAAAATTAAAATACATTTGAATACATCCATTTCTCCTGACGGAGGGAGTACATTAGAGTAGTAGAATTCTTGGGTTTTGTTCGGTTTGTGCATTGGGTTGGTTACCACCGTACTAGTACAAAAGCAGCCACTAACCACTAGTGCAAGGTTAGCGAAACTGCCGAATGTCAGATCAGATGCCGCGTACAGTACAGCGGCAAGAAGAGTATTCTTGTACTGCTGTCTGCAGAAAACATATACCCTGTCTCAGTGGCGCACTACACCTGGGAAACTCTTTTCCGCTCATTGCGGGAAACAACCTACACAGCAAGCAGCGCACAACTTTCGTGCGGGTTTCCTCTTTCACACACCGGTAGTATTTAACAACTGGAGTTAGTAACCATCACAATAATAAGAAAAAAGAAACAAAAACAAATTAGAGTTAGTAGAATGAGAGAAAAAAAAGCAAATAAATCATATGCTGGCCATCATTTTTGTGTTGTGTTTTAAAATTGTCTTGTGGTGTTGAATCCAGACCCACAAGTTTTCTTTTGAGCGTTGACACATACATCTGTTATGCAAAATCCGTGTAAAAATTGTCGCCCTTCATGAAGTCTAATCTTGTCTCCGTTTCCATGTTTCAGAAGCGAGCGAGGTTCGTGGCGTTGCCGGACGAGCTGATAGCATGACCGATATTTCCCTCGACGGAGACGAGTTAACACATCCATCCCATTGTCCCAGCCATGCTTGCTGATTGTCAGGCCAGGAGATAGGGAGTTATAAACCTATCTTGAGGCCGTTAGAGATACCGGTCCGGAAAAAAAAGGCTGTTAGAGATACATACATGCTTGGATCATCATTCTCTTGCCAACAAAAAACTATGGTTCGAAGACGAGAAGCCGCCGAATGGCTTCCAATTCACCTTGATTTCGCATCTCAATAGCGTGTTTCTGGACTCTCTCTTCTTCCTTGTGTGTTTTCTTGTTAGTTCCTCTCTGGTGGTTTTATTATTAGTCCACCATGCCATGTCGTCGTGAATGCTCTGTCTCTGTGCGAGCCAATTGTCGCGGTCAACTCTATGTGCATGATTTCAGACTGATTTGGAAGATGCCAACCTGCTGCAGTTTGCTTCGGACTCGGCAGCTTCTCTGAATTATCCGCATTCACTCATTCGATCCCTGCATGATTCTGGAAGGGAGTTGTGCGGGTTAGTGGCGCGTGATAATGGATCGTCGCGTTGAACCGGTGGATTATATTTGCTTATACTAAGAATTATTATTGGGAGCTGTTGCTCAACCGCATTCCTCGGCACATGCAAGTGCCATCTACAAAATCATAAGTACATATGCTGCGTCGTCAGTGTTTCTTCCTTGTTTTTTCAGATGGCGATGAAAGGCTGAGTTAGCGCCCGGCTTCGTGTCAAGTCGCGGGCGTTGTTTAGTGGTTTCTTAATTGATCCAGATTTGGATAGTGGTGTTGCATCCAATCATCTGAAACCTGCACATGTTACGCGATCTGAACCACCGTCTTATACGCTTATATCTATGGTGTGAGAAAGTCAGATTAGAAGAACATGCAGGTATACTTTCTGAATCTGAGTGAATCGTTGGCAGCGCGTGCACTCTGAGATAACTCCATATTCTTTGATCTTGAACCTTACTGGCTGCCCCTATGATGCATCGTCCGTTACCACGGGAGAGTGTGTAGAGATGGCCAACTTCCAGCAGGACCGGGGCATCATGTTCTTAACCTCATTTCATGGGTCTCTCCAGAGTTGATTGAAGAACTTGCAAGTTTATGCAATACATGCGAAGAGCCAGTGGTCGTAGTCCAGAATGGGAGTTGCCTTCCCTATCGTAAGGGCATCTTCAATGTTGCTCATCAATTGAATGCCCCATAAGAGCATCTACAGTCGGACATGGCAAATCTGACCCCTCAAACGCCTATGAACGCGCGCTGACGCGTCCGCGGACAGTGACCGGTCACGCCTAAAATAATGCATTTCACATCCGAATACCTTAAATTAGAAACATCAAATCCATATTAATACATGCAACGCAACCATCTTTGAGCGGAGCTTCGTCCGGATCCGCTCCCCGTTCGTCCGGCTCCGCCGTGGCCATATCCGGCAGCCGGCTTCGCCCCTCAGAGTGTTGGCCCGGTCGCCGGCAAGGTAGAGTAGGGCATGGGACACAAGCCGACTCACGGGACTCAAGGCGCCGCCGTCTCCCATGCCCTACTCTTCCTCATCGGAGCGCGGAACCCGTTGGGTGCCGGTGGACGTCAGAACGACGATGGATCCGTCCTGGGACGAGCCGTCGATGTCCACCACGATGCGGTTGTGGCGCCCGGACTGTTGCGCCATACGGGGCGCCAGAGAATGCGACTCCGCCTCGCCGACGTCCACCGCTGCGAGGGCTGCCGCCACCTCCCAAGCCTGTTGTCTCGCACGCCGGGCATGCCGTGCCATGTTCTCATCGGACGAGGCCCATGGCGCGCCCCGATGCTCGGCGCGCCAACGGAGGCGTTGCGCGTCCACCACCGCGTTGGACGCCAGACAGACCGCACCGCCTCCGGTGAGGCAGCGACTGCTGCCCTAGCGCCGGATCCATGCGCCATTTAGGCGGACGCAATGGATTCCCGACGGAAGGAGTCCGAGCGCTGTCGTGCATAGGCCTCCTCCCGGGCGCGGCAGAGCGCAAGCCGGGCATCCATCTGCTCCTTCGGGTCGCGTGGGATGAGCTCGGGGTCGACAGATCTAGAGGTGAAGGACTCGAATCCGCTGCCCCACCATGCCGGAGATAGTCGGAAGGCGCCGAAGACGAGCTTGGGTGGCAGAGGGGAGTGGAGTGAAGTGAAGTGGCTAGGGTTTGGTCCGACAAGCGGATGGGGAGGAATATATGTAGGGTTGGGCCAGCGTGGGCCGGATCTGATGTGGCGGGCGGGCCCGGGCGCCCCCATATCCGCCCCATATTTTCGCTGTATATGAGGGGTGCCGGTCAGCCCGGGCGTTTGAGGGCCATTTGAGGAGCCCATCTGGGTCAAAATTTTGCGACTGGACTGTCGGTGTGGAACGACACCTATGGGATCACAAGAATCCCTACTACGGTTGCCGGGGCGCAGGGTTGCGAGGAGAGCAGGGCTAGTAGACAACACAAGGATCGTTTACCCAGGTTCGGGCCGCGAGGATGCGTAAAACCCTAGTCCTGCTTTGGTGGGTGTATTTCTGAGAGTTCTTGAGCTCTCGAACTAGCTGTGGTCAGTGCGTGGTTCGAAAGAGCCGAATCCTTCTCCAGTATGCCATGGGCCTCCTTTTATAGTTGGAAGGGGCTGCCACAGTGACACACAGGAGGTGGAAATGCGTACAGTGCTCTGAGCTTATCGCTCGTATTACAGGACAAGATGCATTTAATGCATAGCTTAGGTGTCCCCTTGCTTTATTGGGGACGGGGGCGAGGTCCGTCCCGTCCGTCGCCGCTCCTCCTCGCCTTGACACGCGCCCCGGCCAGTGAGGTGCGTGGTGCCATGTAGGCAGCCAGGCAGCTGAGGTGGCGCGGTGGTGGAGCCTTCACGAAGATCTGCATGCCGCCACGCAGGCACTCGATGAGTTGGCCTAGGAACTGCATGTTGCCACGCAGGTGCTCGCCCAGCTGGTTGGGCTGGTAGCTGCATGTGAACGGTGGTGGAAGCTTGGTTGGCGCGGGCCCGGCGGTGGCCCCGCTGGCGTCTTCGGCGAGGGCCTTGCTGGGTGGCCCGGCAAGGGTCTTGCCGTGGCACGTTGTCGTCCCCGGCAAGGATCTTGCCGGGGGTCTGGTGGCCTTCCTCGGCAAGGATCTTGCCGAGGATCGTCGTCTTCTAATCCTCGTCTGATCCTGAATATGTCTTCACAAAGATCTGCATGCCACCTCAGAGGTGCCTTCCCGAGCCTTGGCCCCACGTTGATGATGGCGCTGGGGGCCGTGGGCTCAAGGGTGGCTCGCTCTGTTGGTGTGGGGCGAGCTGTCCCGGCAAGGGTCTTGCCGGGGCCGCTGAGGCCGCCCGGCAAGGGTCTTGCCGGGGGAACCTGCTTCGTCCCTCTCCTCTTTGTGGTCTTGGACTTGGCGTTGCTTTGATTATCTTGGGCTTCGGTCTTACCTTGGCTCACCTCCCCTGTTCTGCTTGGTGTGGTCGTGGGCGTGGCTCCGACTGCCCGTGCACATGTAAAGGGGTACAAAAGTGTGCCCCTATTTTTGTACACCGACATGGACAGTGACTAGACGGCCCGCCCGGGCGTATGAGGTGGGTTTGAGGCGCTCGGCTGTAGATGCTCTAATGTCTGCAGGCACGACTGAATGGGAGTAGGCAATGAACTCTAAGGCCAGTCAAACCACTGTCATTTTCGCCATCGTCATCATGTCCGTAGTCCCGGCTCTTGGGTAAGCCAGGCCAACCACGACAACGCACTCGCGTCGGATCCGATGTGTGTCCTCTTCTGCCTTTAGCCACACCCTCTCCTTCTTGTGAGCGGCTCACTCTGACCTCAGGGTAACTCCAACACGTAGACGCATTTTGTCCCCACGCGCCCGTTTGGGTCGAAACGGACAGAAAAAGTAGCCCATCGCATCCGTCATAGCACCTCCACAGCCACGCCATCCCCTAGCTTCCATGGTCGCCGGTCTCGCTCCACTGCCGCCTCCACGTCGATAGGTATGCTGCTTGTACCCGGGAGAGGTGCGAAGCTCTTCACTCGTGGCACGCCCTCAAGGTACCATGGATAATGGGAGGAATTCTTTTTCAATAACTTCATCATCGGATGATGAGGATTTTGTGGTTGTGACTATGGTCTTCAGTGACCACATTACTGAAGGAAATATGCCCTAGAGGCAATAATATAGTTGATATTTATATTTCCTTATATCATGATAATGGTTTATTATTCATGCTAGAATTGTATTAACCGGAAACTTAGTACATGTGTGAATACATAGACAAAACATAGTGTCCCTAGTATGCCTCTACTTGACTAGCTCGTTAATCAAAGATGGTTAAGTTTCCTAACCATAGACATGTGTTGTCATTTGATGAACGGGATCACATCATTAGAGAATGATGTGATGGACAAGACCCATCCGTTAGCTTATCATTATGATCGTTTAGTTTTATTGCTATTGTTTTCTTCATGACTTATACATATTCCTCTGACTATGAGATTATGCAACTCCCGAATACCGGAGGAACACTTTGTGTGCTATCAAACGTCACAATGTAACTGGGTGATTATAAAGATGCTCTACAGGTGTCTCCGAAGGTGTTTGTTGAGTTGGCATAGATCAAGATTAGGATTTGTCACTCCGTGTATCGGAGAGGTATCTCTGGGCCCTCTCGGTAATGCACATCACTATAAGCCTTGCAAGCAACGTGACTAATGAGTTAGTTGCGCGATGATGCATTACGGAACGAGTAAAGAGACTTGCCGGTAACGAGATTGAACTAGGTATGATGATACCGACGATCGAATTTCGGGCAAGTAACATACCGATGACAAAGGGAATGATGCATGTTGTTGTGCGGTTTGACCGATAAAGATCTTTGTAGAATATGTAGGAACCAATATGAGCATCCAGGTTCCGCTATTGGTTATTGACCGGAGATGTGTCTCGGTCATGTCTACATAGTTCTTTAACCCGTAGGGTTCGCACGCTTAACGTTCGATGACGAATTGTATTATGAGTTATGTGTTTTGGTGACCGAAGTTTGTTCGGGGTCCCGGATGAGATCACGGACATGACGAGGAGTCTCAAAATGGTCGAGAGGTAAAGATTCATATATTGGAAGGTTATATACGGACAGCGAAATGGTTCTGAAGAAGATCGGGGATTTTTTGGAGTACCGGGAGGTTACCGGAACCCCCCGGGAAAGTTAATGGGCCTCATGGGCCATGTTGGAGAAGAGGAGGCAGGCCACGGGAGGTGGCGCGATCCTCCTCCTTGCCCAATCCGAATTGGACAAGGGGTGGGGCACCCCCCTTTCCTTCTCCTTCTCCCCTCTTTCCCCTTTCCCCCTCCGTTGGAAGGAAGGGGGGCGAATCCTAGTAGGAATGGAGTCCTAGTAGGACTCCCCCCCTTGGCGCGCCTCTCCCTGGCCGGCCACCTCCTCCCCCTCTCCTTTATATATGGGGGCGGGGGGCACCCCAAAGGCAGACCAAGAATTCTCTTAGCCATGTGCAGTGCCCCCTCCATAGTTTACTCTTCCGGTCATAGCATCGTAGTGCTTAGGCGAAGCCTTGCACGGATCACATCACCATCACCGCCACCATGCCGTCGTGCTGACGGAACTCTCCCTCGACCCTCTACTGGATCAAGAGTTCGAGGGACGTCATCGAGCTGAACGTGTGCTGAACACGGATGTGCGGTACGTTCGGTACTTGGATCAGCTGGACCGTGAAGACGTTCGACTACAATAACCGCGTTAACATAACGCTTCCGCTTTCGGTCTACGAGGGTACGTGGACACACTTTCCCCGTCTCGTTGCTATGCATCTCCTAGATAGATCTTGCGTGATCGTAGGTAAATTGCATGCTACGTTCCCCAACAATTACTAGGCAGCGGCCGAGGTTTAAGAGATCGATCTCAGGTCATGCTTCGGCGTTGAATCGCAACAGAGGGAGCGCCAATTGCCTAATCTTCGCCAATTACTTCCGGTGCATGTCCCCACTCTACAATCCCAAGTTTTTTATGCCACTTCCGGATGGCGAGACATGTGTTAAAATGTATTTGGGAGGGAGTGATGGTGTATGATGATTATTTCGTATGTAAGGAGGATGCCCTTGAAAAGGCTGGCTTCTTCTCTTATCAGAAATACACTGCAGCTATTCGGATGCTTGCATATAGAATTCTCAGTGATCTTGTTGACGAGTATGCCCGCATGAGTGAGCCTGCATGTCTTGCATGATTGTACAAGTTTTGCAAGGCAGTGGTAGCAGTGTTTGGCCCAAAGTACTTGAGAGAGCCAAATGTTGCGAACACAGCAGGGTTGTTGGCAATCAATGAAGAGTGAGGCTTCCCGGGAATACTTGGTAGCATAGATTGTATGCAGTGGAAGATGGATATCCAACTGCTTGTCAAGGGCAATATAAGGGGCATATTAAATGTTGCATTGTCATAATTGAAGCTCTGGCTTCACAAGATCTCTGGATTTAACACTCTTTATTCGACATGGTTAGTTTTCACAATGACATCAATGTGCTTCAGTGCTCTCCGACGTTCGGAAGGCTTGCAGAAGGCAACTGCTCAGAGGTCAACTTTGAGATCAATAGCCACCACTACAACAAGACATACTACCTAGCTGATGGAATCTATCCTCAGTGGTCAATGAGGGAGTCCTGGACTAGGGGGTCCTCGGGCGTCCGGCCTGTTAGCCATGGGCCGGAGTGATGGGATGTAAAGATACAAAGACCGAAGACTCTACCCGTGTCCGGATGGGACTCTCCTTGGCGTGGAAGGCAAGCTTGGTGATCAAATGTGTAGATTCCTTTCTTTGTAAGCGACCTTGTGTAACCCTAGATCCTCCCGGTGTCTATATAAACCGAGGAGTTAGTCCGGAGGCAGATATACTCATTACCATAGTCATGCAGGCTAGACTTCTAGGGTTTAGCCATTACGATCTCGTGGTCGATCAACTCTTGTAATACTCATATTCATCAAGATCAATCAATCAGGAAGTAGGGTATTACCTCCATAGAGAGGGCCCGAACCTGGGTAAACATTGTGTCCCCTGTCTCTTGTTACCATCGACCTTAGACGCACAGATCGGGACCCCCTACCCGAGATCTGCCGGTTTGACACCGACATTGGTGCTTTCATTGAGAGTTCCACTGTGTCGTCCCCTAAAGGTTTGATGGCCCCTTCAATCGTCGACAACGACGCTGTCCAAGGGGAGACTTTTCTCCCCGTACAGATCTTCGTATTCGGCGGCTTCGCACTGCGGGCCAACTCGTTTGACCATCTGGAGCAGATCGATAGCTACGCCCCTGGCCACCAGGTCAGATTTCGGAGCTTGAACTATGTAGCGGACATCCGTGGAGATTTGATCTTCGCCGGACTCGAGACCGCGGCGACCGCTCCTGGTCACCTCGATGAACATGACCTAAATATGTCATCGGACCACATCCAGGAGATAGCTCCTGTAACTGCTCTGGCCTTGGATCCGGAGCATACTGCGCCATCCAAGGACGGGAAGCTCAACGCCGCCACGGAGGCCATAGATTCCCCGGTGTTGGAGCCGCACATAGACTTAACCTCACACGATATCCGTGTCACCGGAACTCCGGACTCGTCTCCGGCCATAAGCTCCGAACCGTGTGTGTCCGCGGATGCCGAGCTTGATCAGTTATCGATCTTTGAATTCAGCGCCGCAGATATCTTGCAGCACTCGCCCTTTGGCGATGTACTAAACTCATTAAAGAATCTGTCCTTGGCGGGGGACTCACAGCCGGATTATGTTCGGTTTGAACTGGAGGCTGATGATGGGGGAGAATTTCTCTTCCCACCCGCCACCCACTTCATAGCCACTATCGAGGACTTAACCGACATGCTTGATTACGGCTCCGAAGACATCGACGGTATGGAAGACGATGCCGATGAGGAGCAGAGCCAAATCCCGCCATTTAGTTGACGCTGGACGGCCACTTCTTCATATGATGTGTACATGGTAGATACACCCAAAGCAACCAATGAAGATGACAAAGAAAATCCAGTTAAGAATAAACCTCCTGAGACACAGCACAAACGCCGGCGTCCTCGGCGCCGATCTAAGTCACGTCGTTCAAAAGACAGCATTACTGGCACTAAAGAAAACAATACTCCGGACAATGCCGAAAACAATGAAGACCCTTTCGAGGTAACATCCGAACAGGAGGAACAAGAAAACGGGCAAGTTAGCCCCAATGAACAGGCCATGCCCAACGACTCGTAGGACGGTAGTTATCGTCCGCTCTCCGAGGATGAGGAAAGCCTCAGCAACGAGGATTTCATCGTGCCTAAGGAACCTCTCGAGCAGGAGCAGCTAATAGCCACCGCAAGGAGCTTGAAAAAGAAGTAGCAGCAGCTTCAAGCTGACCAAGACCTGCTCGTCGACAGGTGGACTGATGTCCTGGCAGCCGAGGAATACGACCTCAGATGCCCAACCAAGAGTTACCCAAAGCGCAGATTGCTACCTCAGTTCGATGAGGAGGCACCGGAGCCCATACCTCCCTCGCGTAATGCGGTCGATCGACCACTACGCGGTCGGGACAGTGCGGCGCACCGACCACCACGCGGTCGGGATAAAACGACAATTCGGGCTGAACAGCAGCCCGCCCCACCGCCACGCAAAAATAGAGACAAAACAGCTCGGGGTCATACATACGACCTTCGGCAGGACCTGGACAGTAGAGCAGGATATACCAGATCGATCTACGGATCGCGAGGACGTTCCTTGACACGCGATGATGGCTACCTATTCGGGCGTGACAAACCTAGCCACGCCCGGGCCGTTAACCGCAGACGGACTCCATCGAAGCTACGTCGCGATGCGGCTAGATATAGAGGCGTCGCACACCCTCTTTGCTTCACTGATGAAGTAATGGATCATGAATTCCCCGAAGGGTTCAAATCCGTGAATATTGAATCATACGATGGGACAACTGATCCCGCGGTATGGATCGGGGACTTTATACTCCACATCCACATGGCCCGCGGAGATGGCCTCCATGCTATCAAATACCTCCCACTAAAGCTTAAAGGGCTAGCTCGGCACTGGTTAAACAGCCTGCCTGAAAATTCTATCGGCAGCTGGGAGGACTTGGAAGAAGCCTTCCTCGACAACTTCCAAGGTACATATGTCCGGCCACCAGACGCCGATGACTTAAGCCACATAGTTCAACAGCCTGGAAAGTCAGCCAGGAAACTCTGGACTAGATTCCTAACTAAAAAGAACCAGATTGTCGATTGTCCCGATGCCGAAGCCCTAGCGGCCTTTAAACATAGCATCCGCGACAAATGGCTCGCCCGCCACCTCGGCCAAGAAAAGCCAAAATCTATGGCAGTCGTTACGGCACTCATGACCCGCTTTTGCGCGGGTGAAGATAGTTGGCTGGCTCATAGTAAAAACACAGCCAGCGAGGCAGGCCCTTCTGAGGTCAAAAACAGCAACGACAAGCTCCGACGTAACAGACACAAACGCCAAAGCAATGGCGATAATACTGATGACACTATAGTCAACGCCGGATTCAGTGGATCCAAGTCCGGCTAGCGGAAGAAGCCATATAAAAGAAACAATCAGGGACCATCCACCTGGACCGCATACTCGATCGTCCGTGCCAGATACATGGCACCCCAGACAAACCAACCAATCATACCAACAAAGATTGTTGGGTTTTTAAACAGGCCGGCAACTTAAACACCGAGAACAAGGAAAAGGGATCGCAAAGCGAGGACGATGACGAGGAGCCCCGGCAACCGAACATGGGGGGACAGAAGAAGTTTCTCCCTCAAGTCAAAACAAGTAACATGATATACGCTACACACATCCCCAAAAGGGAGCGCAAGCGCACACTCAGGGACGTCTATGCGATAGAGCTAGTCGCCCCAAAATTCAATCCATGGTCGTCATTCCCGATCACCTTTGATCGTCGAGATCATACGACCAGTATCCGTCATGGCGGCTCGGCTGCGCTGGTGCTCGACCCAATCATTGATGGATTTCACCCAACGCGCGTCCTTATGGACGGAGGTAGCAGCCTCAATCTGCTCTATCAGGATACAGCGCACAAAATGGGCATTAATCCGTCACGGATCAAACCCACAAAGACTACCTTCAAAGGAGTCATACCAGGTGTAGAGGCCCGCTGTACAGGCTCAATCACACTAGAGGTTGTCTTCGGATCTCTGGACAACTTCCAAAGCGAGGAGTTAATCTTCGACATCGTCCCCTTTCGCAGCGGCTATCACGCACAGCTCGGACGGACTGCATTTTTCTCGATTCAACGCGGTGCCACACTATGCTTATCTCAAGCTCACGATGCCCGGTCCACGCGGCGTCATAACAGCCAATGGAAATACGGAACGCTCCCTCCGTACAGAAGAGCACACCGCTGCCTTAGCAGCTGTAGTACAGAGCGGCCTTCTCAAGCAGAACCTTAATTCGGCTGCCGAGCCTCCGGACTCCATTAAGAGGGTCCGAACTATTCTGCAGCAGGATAGCTCGGCTCGTCAGGAGCTTGATTAGCAATTCGGCCTCCGTCTCAGTCCCGATCAAGTGGTGGCATTTGTACCGCGCGTACATAACTATGCACTCAAAATTCCATGGCATCGACGGAGGCAGAGCTAGCTTGTGATCCACAGTACGGCCCAACCGGCACCGGATACACACATACTTTCACTTTTCCCCTTTTTCCTTTCCAGGTTTTCAATCCCGCATGCCACATCTGATGGCCTGATCACCGGTCCTCTTGAAGGATAAACACACCAAGACGGCAAGAGACACAGAGGTATGGGGGACTTTCAAGGTGGTTTCGTTAACGATCACTCTACCTGTTTTTCAGGACCCACGTGCAGCTCTCCCTTTGTTTTTGGTGTGTTAAATAGCCTGCTGCTTATCGCACTACATGTATCAATGCGCCTTGACGTATTAATCAAATTACAATGGAAACAGTTCACGACCCGAGCTTCAGGGCCCCAGCTTATCACTTTTGCACCCTTACTGTTTTCTTTTCTTTTCCTTTTTTTCTCTCTTGTGGGTAACCTTATCGGATTGCACACTTTGGTACGCTCCATATTTGCCAGGGGCTTCATAGCGCCCCGCACTACGGCAACAAAGTCCGAACACTTTCTACAATATAGTTCGGCACCCCGAATTTAGCACTATATGCATTGGCTCCGAATCATGTCTTTGGTCAATAGTTGGGTTGCCCGGCTCCTGTGCTTGCTACCTTATGTTCCGCTGTATCGGCTAAGGTAGTAAAGGGAGAACTACTGCGATTGTGCCTTGGTTTATCTAAAGGAGCACCTTAGTAGAGAAAGCCGAAAACTGACTGTCATGATGCGGCGAGAGCCGATCAGCTCTTCGGAGGTTGCAAATCGTTGGAGATTTCTTCCGCATTACGTGAAGGATCAGTACTTCCCGATCAGGCGCTTATAGCACTCTAGTTAGGGTACTAGGGGCTGCGCCAACATTTTTATTGTCAAGCTCCTATGGCTAACACTACAAAAAGAATACACTTCCGTGATGATACGTGTTTGTCACAGTAGGTCGCGTTTTCTGTCATGCATGTACATCCATGACAAATTTATGACAGAATCAAGATAGTCATACCTGTGCTGTCGTAGAAGTGTTCCATGACATTGCCAAAATTATCATCACGGAAGTGTCCACTTCCATGACGATAAATCGCGCGTCACAGAAGTGCTTTCGTCAAGGGTGACCGACACGTGGCATCCACCGTAACGGAACGCCGTTAAGCTATCGGGTCGGGTTTTGGATCCGATAACCCGTTAACAGCCCCGACCAACGGGGATTTTCCACGTGTAAAATCATCATTGGCTGGAGGAAACACGTGTCGGCTCATCGTTGGGACAGATATCATCCACTCATTGGACGGAAGGCGCCTATGATACGTCGACACATGGCACGGCCCAACAGAGGCCCATTCCTGTGAAAAGGCCGGCCCGTTTGACTTGGTCAAAAGGTGGCGGGCCGGCCCATGGAAAGCCTGTTAACGGCCTGTTTGCATATAGCCCATTTACAGCCCGCTAACCCAAGGCCCGTTACGCCCTATCCGAATTAGGCCCAGTAGCGTCATCTGGGCCATCCAATATGATTCCAGCCCGTTTTCACTTCTGGCCCATGTATGGCCCATGACGTCTTTTGGCCCATATGAGGCCCTATGTAACTCTTGGCCTATTAACGGCCCGTGGTGAAACTGGCCCATAATGAACAGTGTACCACTTTACACCCATTAACGGCCCTTGGTGAAACTGGCCCGTAATGAACAGTGTATCACTTTATACCCATTAACGGCACGTGGTGAAACTGGCCCGTAATGAACAGTGTATCACTTTATACCCATTAACGGCCCGTTATTCCGTTGGGCTGTTTCCCGCCCATGTTATCTTTCGGCCTTCTCAGAGCCCATTTATTCTTGGGCTCATTTCCAGCATTCGTTTACTTACGGCCCGTTACTGTCATTTTCTGCTTGTGGGCCACATTCAGCCCATGGTTACAGTCGGCCCATTTGTGGTCCGTTAATACGTTGGGCCATTTTCATAGCGTCATCAAATACGGCCTATTAACGATGGCCCGTTATGGTCGGCCCATGAACGGACGATTCCAACTCTAGCCCGTTTACGGCCATAATGCGGCCTGTTATTGGCCCATGTTTGGCCAATCGATCATACGGCCCGTATAAGGCCCATTGATGATACGGCCCGTAGAAGGCCCATTGTTTCTACGGCCCGTAGAAGGCCTACTGTTTCTACGGCCCGTAGAAGGCCCACTGTTTCTACGGCCCGTAGGAGGCCCAGTGTCACTACAGTAAATATTAGCCCATGGTTATTGTGGCCTAGTTTTAAAAAATAGGTTATTGCAGCCACTAGCAAACCGCGGAAAAAGAACTGCACTGACTACAAGCAAACAAATAAACAAGACAACAAGGAAATAAATAAGCAAGCAACTTATGCTAGGCTATCACGGCTATTACACATATTACATCCACTGGGCATCAAAGTTCGCCACCAGTGCAAATATAGGGAACAAAGCAGCATATAAACGCCGCAGCAAAACAAGTCCAGAACTGAAACCACTTCAGAAGAGTTCAAGAAACAATATCCTGGGTACCCATAATGCTGGCAAGATGCTTAGCAAGCTTATTAACTTTCTCTTGTTTGGCGCTTAAATCCTCCAGCGCTTGCTGTTGCACAAGAAAGTACGCATCTGAATTCTGCAGGGACTTCCTCAGTCCTTCGGCTTCTTGCCGCAGCACAGCTGACTGATGCCTTTCAGCTTGTAGCTGAGACTGAAGAAGCCGAAGTGATTCAGGCAGCGAGTTCGAAGAGCTTGTGCCAGCGGTACTGGCCAGTAACTCGAACACTACATCAACGCAGGACTGTGGGGTTTTCTCACTGTCTACAAGATCGTTTTTATCACCTTTCTTGGAGACCAACAGGGTTGTCTCACTATCTTGAACCTTATCTGCATTACTTTCTCTACCATTGCATAGTGGGGTGCTCTTCTCCAATATTCTGTTTGCATACTACAAGAGAAACAAGCAGACACATCACAGGTTTAGCTTGTAGTATACGAAACTCATTTTGGTAAACCGGTTCAGTAGTAAGGTGGACAGGATAACAGCATGAAACAAACATATATCTATGTACTATGGTCACTGTATTGTCCATATCATTCTAGTTTATGTTCCCTAATCAAGATAGAGACACAGTTCAACTCATATATTTTTAAGACACAGCAGCATAGACAGAATATAAGTGTGAGAAACTACACAGCATTGGCAGCACTTGTAATGTGCATCACATGAGAACATAACTGTTTATACAACTTAAACTGAAATCAACATAGAGCAAGAAGTTAGAACAGCAATCCAGTTAAAGAAATAGGTTTAAAACATACCTGTTGCGCCATTGGAGTTTCAATTGGATCCTTCAAATTCGAAAGTAGTTGGTATGAGTAAATACAGTGATGCAACAACAAAGGAGTATGGACCATAGCTACGGAATCTGACCTGAGAACAGTTGCTCTTCTGCTTTAAACGTGGAGTTTGGGTTAGCTGTGGTGGTCTTCGTGCTTTGGGCACTGCAGTAGCTTTACAAACTGCTCGTGTGGGGGTACTCTGTGGTGGACATGGTGCTTTGTCAACTATAAGTGGGTTACTATCCGCTGGGGTTGCGGTTAGATGGGTTGTAGCTGGTTCTCTGCCCAACGGTGTAAGTGTGCAATCTGGAAGAGTCTCGATTATGTGTGGTGGGGCTAGTTTGTGGGCCAGTACAACCATGGTTCTATCTGCATCGACGGGTAGCACTGTCTTTTGTGAAGAACGGGTTTTTGCTCCCTTAGATACTGCCATCACCCCCTCCAATTCAAATGGCTGATAAACAAGAAAAGAAATTGAACGTACAGACATTGTATGATAGACAGATGTGGTAATTCACATATATGTTGTCTAACCAAACAGGACAGCATGACACAATTTCACATATATGATGCCTAACTAAACAGGATAGCATGACACAGTTTCAGATATATGATGGATAACTTAACAGGATATAATGGCATAATTCAACATATGATGAGTACCTAAACAGGATGACATGACAAAACTATATGATGTCTTTCTAAAATAGGTTGGGATGAAATAATTCACATACATGTTGTCTAAGTATACATGATGGCATGATATAATTGACATAATTGATTCATATACTAAGCAGCTGGCACTCGCATGTATGATCTCTAAACTAAGCAGATAGAATTCAATATTGTGCATATGATGTCTAAACTAAGCAATGCAAGACACCATATGCATCATATGAGAAATATAAACATTGCAACTTAGAGCATACACCTCAGGTGGGATATAGGACTGGTCATCTGTCTCTGAATCCTCCTCTGAGGAGCTCCCTGTAACCATCGAGATATATGCTTCAACAGGTACCATTGCCTGCTCTGAAGACCTTGTTTTCACTCCAGATTTTTCCATAACCGGCTCAAATGGCTGATACACATGAAGAGTAGTTCAATATACACAGATTGTCGACAAATGGAATACGTAATGAAAAAAAGATGGCATGAGATAATTCACATATATGATGCCTGGCTCCATGGCGGTGCATAATTCACATATATGATAACTGGCTGAAAAACATGGCATTGCATAATTCACATATCTGATATAGAAAGCAAACAGGAGGCATTCACACAAAGCATGTCTAATCTAAGCAGATGGCATGGCAATGCAAGACACCATATGCATGATATGAGCAATATAACCCAGCCAAGTTAGAGCATGCACCTCCGGGGGGGGGGGGAATACGACTGGTCATCTCTCTCTGAATCCTCCTCTGAGGAGCTATCTGTAACCAGCAAGAAATCTGCATCGACAGGTAGCACTGACTGCTCAGAAGACCTTGTTTTCACTCCAGATTTTCCCATGACCGACTCAAATGGCTGATGCACAGGAAGAGTAGATGAATGTATAAACATTGTTGACAAATGGAATACATTATGGAAAAAAATATGGCACAATACAATTCACATATACGATGACTGGCTAAACAGGATGGCATTGCATGATTCACGTATATGATGCCTGGCTAAAGAAGATGGCATTGCATAATTCCCATATACTCCCTCTGTTCCTAAATATTTGTCTTTTTAGAGATTTCAAATGGACTACCACATACGGATGTATATAGACATATTTTAGAGTGTAGATTCACTCATTTTGTTCCGTATGTAGTCACTTGTTGAAATCTCTAAAAAGACAAATATTTAGGAATGGTGGGAGTATGATATAGAAACCAAACAGGTGGCATTCACACAAAGCAAATCTAAACTAAGCTGATGACATATAAGATGTATAATGTAAGCAATGCAAGGCGCCATATGCATGATATGACCAACATCAGCATGCCAGGTTAGAGCAAACACCTCAGGTGGTAAACAGGCGTGGTCGGCTCCTTCTGAATCTCCATCTGAACAGTTATCTTCCTCTGGAATACAATCTGGAAATGCAGGAGGGGGGGGGCACTTCGCCCACCATGGAGCGGCGTCTGCATGACATTATATTCGCACGCAACGGTCTTCTCTTTTTCTCTACATGTTCAGTACGATTGTGTACAATATCTGACATGCATAATAAAAAAATAGTTAGATTTTGTAAGGCCTAAGGGGTGCATGCAAAAATCAAGACTGATGGTAGCAAACGAGTGGATGGATCCAAAACTAATGATAGCAGGTAGATTATAGCTTCAGTTTAAAAAGATAGACAATGGATCATCTATTGTTTGTTGCCCACCCAACATGAACCACATAGAAGACCCCAGATGAACCAGATAGTAGACAGATACTATTCGTTGCTGGCTCGATATGAGACCCATGGGCAATTCAAAACTCAAGATTGAACGATAAAGTAGCAGGTAATAATAACCGATGTATAACGTAAGCAAACACGAAAGACTGCGACCTCTCTTCCGGAACTGTGTAGTCCTCAGGTTCATCTGCTCAGTCGATGATGGTAATGCAGTTGGCGTGGCTGCCGGCAATGGGGAAGATGATCTGAGGCGGCGAAAGGAAGTCTGCAGGGGGGATCTCTGCTGCAGTGAACGCTTCTGTCGATGGTGCACCTCAGGTGGGGTGGATGACGGCACGGCAGGAGCAGGACATAACACACAGAGTTTTCTTTGACGCCTATCTGAAAATGAAGTAAATCTGTAAGGGCTCCTTAGAATTGGAGGATTCTATAAACGCAGGGACAGGAAAAACACAGGAATAGGATAGGAATGCACGTGCAAAACAAAGCATTTGGAAACATAGGATTTCAGTCAACCTGGGTGTTTGGCTCACATGAATTGGAAGAACAGAGGAATGGAGAAACAAAGTGATGCGACGAGTGTACAACCTCTTTGGCATAGCCTTGTGGACCTCAGCATCATTGGGTTGGACGTGGAGGATGGTGATGATGCTGGTGTGACTGTCGGAGGCGGGGAAGAAGATCTGAGGCCTCTGGAAACGGCGCCGAGGGTACTGCTCCGCTGTGATGGACGGTTCCGTCGTTGGAGCAGCTCCGCTAAGGTGTACGGCGATGAGGCTGAAGCATGACAAGACAAACAACGTTAATCTGAAGTGGAACCCTAATATCATCTGCAATAGATGATGTAAAATACATCACCAAAAAGTGCTAGATGTAAAACGCATCAGCCGTGCCACGGCCGCTCCGACAGATGATGTAAGTACTGTTCACTCTGAACCTAACTGAAGAAAATGAACTTCACAGTCGAAACTGAATTTTACTGTCGAAACTGATTGAACTAGTAACAGAGCATTGCAATAGATGTTTAGGGCGTTCGAGCACTAGTAGCAGAGAAGCAGTGATCTAAATCAGCAGACGCTCGAGCAGGGAACGCACTAGCAAAGAGCAAGTTGTGCAGTAGCACCGCGAGCGAGTGCTAAAGCAGCAACTCCTGTAGCTGCCGGAGGTCGTGTAGCAGCAGTAGCAGCGCAAGCGAGAGCAAGAGAAGAGCAGCAGCACGAACAAAAGCAGGAGCAGTGCAACAGTGCGACCGACAGCAAGAACAGAGCCGCAGCGCGAGCGAGAGCCGGAGCAGCTGCAGCTAGTGCCGTTGTGGAAGTCGCCGCTGAGGAAGCAACGACATGGGGGAGAGACGCCATGGATGATGTGGCCGGCGATGGCGCCGTTGATAAAGACACGCCATGTCTGCTCGGTATCGAGCACTGGCAGCCCCGTGAGATCGAATAAAAGTTAAAATGCAGCGGTGAGTGCAGAACCTCCTTGGTGGCGCCGAGTTGGCCTCGGCTTCATCGGAGGAATTGGTGAGGGTGCTGCGGTTCTGGTGGGGCAGGTCAAGACGGCGCTGTGGGGATTGAGGTGGCGCGATAGACGAGGCGAACGTCGGGGAAGCTCCTTGGTGGTGGAGGATGGGGCGGCTGATCCGGCGGGACGACGAGATCGACAACGGATCCTCATCCAGTGCGGTGGATGAGGGACGGTGAGCTGTTGCGGTGGACGACGTAGTCGGGGAAGAGTCTCCGGCTGGGCGGCGGTCGGGAGGCCGACGGAGGAGCATGGGGTTTCGCGGGTTTTGGCAGCCTCGGTGTACGAATGGGGGGGCGAAGGGGGAGGGGGGAGCCAAGCTAAGGGACGCGCTTGTCCGAAATGTAGGGTAAGTTACCAGCGTACCCCCGCCGGTTTTGACACCGCGACATGGAGCTTCATTTCCGGCTGAGGGGTAGAAGGGGGATTTCGCGTGTCTGGGCTGCGGGAGCGATTTCGGATGAGGAGGGAGTTCTCGCGCGCGTCCAAATTTCAGGATAACAAGGCGCGGCGCGGGTTGAAGAAGCGGGAGTTTCAAAGCAGGTGAGACAAAAGATACTCGAGCTTGAAAATTTCAGGATAACAAGGTGTGGATTCCTTGTTCGGCAGAACAAACTTAACGTGTAAAAAAACAATTCATACAAGACACAAGAGAGTCATGTCCCCTTTTACTATATTGCTATAGATGCCATTGAAAAAACTACAAGAAAAATGTAAAAAAATCGGGAGAACAAGATTACCCTGCACAGTACCAAATCAATTCGCACTTCCCTCAACAACAACAAAAAACAAATCAATTCCCACCAAAGAAAGAGTAATGTCCCTTTTTATATGATTACAGATGCCATGATCTCGAATTTCAATTTTTGAATCCACGTTATGTTGAATTCGAATATATCGTTAGGTGACCTTGCGGTTTATAATTGATGTAGTCGTACATTTTGATCTTCCATCATATATGAACATTTTACTCCACCATGTGAACATATATATTGTCGTCTACCATATGGACTAAATTTGAATCAATTTTCCTTATTTGAATACGATTGTTGTCAAGTTATACAATAATTTAAATATTATCTTGATAACAAAAAACATACATATAGCAGTAATCATATTTCACTATGAACTACATGTACCATACGCTCTCCAATTCAAATATTTGTATCCATTTTATGTTGAATTCAAATCATAGTACATTATTGGTCTAGGTAGCGAGATGTTTGGGATAATCTAAACCCTGTTTTCATACGTATAATTTTGGCTGAATTGGGACAAGTTTTGGTATAAGCCTCTTGCAAAACCGGAGATTCTCTCAACAAGCCTCGTGGTTCCGAGAGGGAACGTGTCACCTTTGTGTGCGAAACGATATACGCTGCCTCCCCCCTGATTTTATTTACAGAGGCAACATAGAACTATATGAGTGCCCTGTTAAATTTTGGAATTATTTCGGGTTCATTTGGCCTTTTTATACATTAATTGAGTTTCTGGACTTTTAATGTGCATAATCTAAATATGAATTGCATGCACATGCTCCGGTGCACCAAAGTGGGTTGAAAAATCACATGTGTGTCCTTGGTTGAATTTCTAGGTCCCATGGAAGAAATGAGAATGAAATTCAAACATCTGGGCGTCATGACTCGGCCGAGAACATCGAGAAACTTTGATTTTAAATTCATGTAAATCCAAAACTCGCCTGGAAATCATGAAACTTGGCATGGTGTCATGTCATGGCACTAACATGTTGTGGTAAAAAATTGGGCCGATTTGGAAGCTCGTGGTTCTAAGAGGGAACGTGTCACCTTTGAGTGTGAAACGATATACGCTGCCCCCCTTGAGTTTCTTAACAAGGGCAACATAGAACTACATTAGTGCCCTGTTAAATTTTGGAATTATTCCAGGTTCGTTTATCGTTTTTTATACATTAATTGAGTTTCTGGTCATTTAATGTGCATAAGTCAAATTTGAACTACAAGCACATGCTCTCGTGCACCAAAGTTGGTTGAAAAATAACATTTGTGTCCTCGGGTGAATTTCTAGGTCCCATGCAAGAAATGAGAATAAAATTAAAACATCTGGGCATCGTGGCTTGGCCGAGAACATTGAGAAACTTGGTTTTAAAATTCTTGTAAATCCAAAACACGTCTGAAAATCATGAAACTTGGCATGGATGTCATGTCATGGTACTACCATGTTGTGGTAAAAAAATTGGCCGAATAGGAATAGATCTTGGTATATGCTTCTTGCAAACAGAAGCTTCTCTCAAGAAGGCTGGTGGTTCTGAGAGGGAACGTGCCACCTTTGAGTGCGAAACGATATACGTTGTCCCCCTTGAATTTATTTACAAAGGCAACATAGAACTACATGAGTGCCCTATTAAATTTTGGAATTATTCCAGCTTCGTTTGGCCTTATTTACACATTAATTGAGTTTTTGGTCATTTAATGTGCATAATTCAAATTTGAACTACAAGCACATGCTCCCGTGCAGCAAAGTTGGTTGAAAAATCACATTTGTGTCCTCAGGTGAATTTCTACTCCCTCCTTCCATCTATATAGGTCCTAATGCGTTTTTCGAGGCTAACTTTGACCAAACGTTAGAGCAATAATATATGACATGCAACTTACACAAAGCATACCTTCAAATTTGTATGTCAAAGGAGCTTCCAATAATATAATTTTCATAGTATACATCTCATGTGCTATTAATCTTGTCAATAGTCAAAGGCTGTCTTGAAAAACACATTAGGCCCTATATAGATGGAAGGAGGGAGTAGGTCCCATGCAAAAAATGAGAATAAAATTCAAACATCTGGGCATCGTGGCTCGGTCGAGAACATTGAGAAACTTGGTTTTAAAATCATGAAACTTGGCATGGTGTCATGTCATGGTAGTACCATGCCGTGGTAAAAAAATTGGCCGAATAGGAACAAATTTTGGTATAAGCTTCTTGCAAATCGGAGCTTCTCTCAAGAAGGCTCGTGGTTCTGGGAGGGAACATGTCACCTTTGTGTGCATAATTCAAATTTGAAATACAAGCACATGTTCCAGTGCACCAAAGTTGGTTGAAAAATCACATGTGTGTCCTCGGGTAAATTTCTAGGTTCCATGCAAGAAATGGGAATGAAATTCAAAATTCTGGGCGTCGTGGCTGGGTTGGAAACATTGAGAAACTTAGTTTTTTAATTCTTGTAAATCCAAAACACGCATGAAAATAATGAAACTTGACTTGGTGCCATGACATGGCACCAACATGCTGTGGTAAATTGGCAGTTCGATTTGCGAAGGTGCACACATTAACAATCAACAAAGTCATTTTGGAACAAGTGCAGTCACGTTACAATCGGAAACACAAGTATTATTGAAACCGTGGGCGTTCTACTTACTAGTACCATTTACGTGCCGCCACGCGTCCCCATTTTTTATTAGCTAGGAGGCACCGTGCAGGGTAGCTATTTGAGTACGAGAGGCGTGCGATCAGACCCCTGTGCGTGCTTATCGGGAGGAGAGCCCTTTGACCTCCATCTGCCGTCCACCTCTCTCCCAAGGTCTCCATTAATGGAGCCTGAGCCTCTGTTTAATGGCATGGCTATGTCTCACTCGACTGAGATTTAAGAGAGAAAAAAGAAAATCTGAAAGCACGGATCTTGATGTAAGATCCGACGGACCTATATAGCATCTATTGCGACTTATAGCAAGACTGCGGCCTTGCTCTACTGCCCCAGCTCCCCACGTGTCTGCATGTGCATCTTTTTCTACTCCCATCAGCTCTTCCAAAGCCACCTAAATTTTTAGTATTATTAGAGGTAAAGCTACTTCATGCATTCGAATCTAGGGCTTTGTTCAAACAACGAAGAAAGGGGGGAAAGTTGTAGCATGAATCTAGGACTTGATTCAAAGAGGAAATAATATGGTGAAAGTAGTAGAGACCAGATAACCAACCGGTCTCTTGGTTGAAAAGGGAAATAATGGGAAGACGCAGTACAAACTGGATAAGGAACAGATCTATTATTGGTTGAAAAAAGGATAGAAAGTGGCGGCTGGTGGACAAGTCAACAGAGTATGTCCAGGATTAGATTTGCTACCATCACATAGTAAAAGGTCTCCAGGATTAGATTTGCTGCCCTCACATAGTAAAAGGTCTCAGGATTAGATTTGCTGCCCTCACATAGTAAAAGGTCTCAGGATTAGATTTGCTGCCCTCACATAGTAAAAGGTCTCCAGGATTAGATTTGCTGCCCTCACATAGTAAAAGGTCTCCAGGATTAGATTTGTTGCCCTCACATAGTAAAAGGTCTCCAGGATTAGATTTGCTGCCCTCACATAGTACAAGGTCTCCAGGATTAGGTTTGCTGCCCTCACATAGCATGAACAAACTCGGCATCACCACTTTATGCCTCCTTGTAGGTACATTGTGTTGATGCGTCCACTGTCGCATGTCCTTATACCAACCTTTTGCTGTTGTTAATGTAAGGGCGCATGTAAAATGAAGCGATCACACTGTTACCTTAGGGACATGTCTAACCAGTGTTATTGTTAATCTAATGCCTCCAGTGATAAGATGCAATTAAACTGTGTTACAAATGGCACTCCTGCTATTTTCCCCAGTATGACAAGTAAGTTGCTCCTTTACGCTGTTGAGTGTCCTGGTGTCCCCACGGTCCCATGCCCTTAAACCAACTCTTTAGCTGCTGTTGATTTACTGTGTCTGGTAAACAAGCAATGCCACCATTAAAGTAATCCCATATTTGAGGAATCTCATTGTTGATCGTAATGCTTCTGGTAACATGAAGCATTGCTGACGTTTCAAAATTTCTACTGTCCTTGCGTGATTGCCATGAACATAATTAAGATGCTTCTTTTCATTTTGTATATGTTTCGTATATTCTTATTGACCAGCAACTGTTTACTTTCTATCTTTTTGTGCAGATAGGGATATCCATTTCACCTTGTTGCTATTGTGACCTTTTGGTGAACTGCACAAAACACTTTTTTGGAATGAGTGTCTTGTGCAGTTCAACTAAAATGTTACATGGGCAACATCTCTCAATTTTGGTGGAACTGCACAAAATGGTGATTGGAGTTTCCAAAATCTCCGTCAAATTCTGCTGGTAATCTCGTGCAACTTTTTATTAACCTTTGCAAGATGAGCCGTAGCTGAATGATGCAATCTTTGCTTCATTTCAGGCGAACTGCAGAAAAAGTGGCATGAATTGAATCATCGGGTGGAGCTGCAGGTTGACTTCCACTAGTGCCACTATTATAGTAATCATGCTCTTTATTATCTGCGCTGTGCAAACAGGAATACTCAACTACAGATGTTGTGACGGTCAAGAGCATTCGTCAAGTTCTTCAATTGTATGACATGGCTAGCCAAGATGGATTTAATCCCGATATTCACTTTATCAAAAGGCTCTAATGGGTTGGTTCTGAATCTTGCAAGCTGGGAATTAGTGAGATGTGTAGGCATCTTTGTTGTACTTATTATTTGAATCTTATTTGTTGGTTCTGAATCTTGCAAGTTGGGAATCAATGAGATGTGTAGGCATCTTTGTTGTACTTATTATTTGGATCTTATTTGTTGGTTCTGAATCTTGCAAGCTGGGAATCAATGAGATGTGTAGGCATCTTTGTTGTACTTATTATTTGGATCTTATTTGTTGGTTCTGAATCTTGCAAGCTGGGAAACACGGCATGATGACACAGAGGACAACAACCATAACAAACAGTTCAAACTTGGTAGTATTATCTTTGTGAAAGTGCGACAAATGTGCTGATCGTGAGCGTCCTGAGAATAATAATTCTAATTGTTGTGCATGTTGATCCTGTGGCACTGATAGAACGAGCGAATGCATTGCTTGTTTTAAGTATAAATTTCTATTAAAGCTAATTAAATTTAAGTAAAGTGACCACTAACTCCTGTTATTACAGTACCAATACAGACCCGCTCGTGAACCGACGTGTGGCCGAGGGTGCATCTTCTGCCGGGCGTGCAGCGGATGAGGGAGGGGTAGTAACTGTTGTCGCCTGTACACACTCAGCTTACTGTTGAATCCAGTTCCCCAAGAGCTGAAAAACGAACTGCTGCCGCCGCCTACACACTCGTTCACTCGAAGAGACTCCAATGGCGATCCGAGGGGTGAGCCTGCTGGATATGGACTTCAGCAAGGAGTTCCCCTTTGAGTTCGCCGTTCAGTCCTATGGCTGCACCAAGTTGAATGTGATGTACACCAACGATACGGACTCGGTGAAGCTCTGCCTTGCCTCAGTCCTATGGCTGCACCAGGTTCTGGAGCATTCACCCGTTTCATCGGCAGCGCTGACTGCACCTTCGCTACGGTGGAGAGAAGGAAGAACGCGACGATTCGGCCATCTGGTGCAACAAGCTTGTCGACATCCAGAAGCAATACAAGATCATCAGCAACGAGCAGGAGAAGGACTCCGTGGTTGACCTCGCTGAGACCATCATCGACCCCTGATATGCCAACATGAAAGAAGACAACCTAAACACGTGGGAGGTACCTCTGAATCTAGCTTACATAACCTACGCGGCCATGGACGCATACGCATGCTACGACATGTACAGGAAGATCTTGGACATGAGGGCGTGTCTGCTTCCTATAACCGACGAGTACACGGACAGCCGCAGCGTCATGATCAAGCGTGCCAGGAAGGTCTAGATGTTGTACTTTATCTGTTTATAAGCACCTTTATCATCTGAGTGTTTCATGCATTAGCCTATGTGTCGTAATTATCTGTTTTGTCCGAAATATTTCTTTTAAGAACCCATTAACCTGATTGCTTTTTTAGTGGCTATTTGCTTATGTATGTAAACTAGTTCACTTGTCCGTAAAAAAAACTAGTTCACTCGGCTGCCGTGCTTTGAATCTCCTTCCTCCCAACATATTCCCCTCCTTAGGTGGACCCAGCAGGTCTCTGAATTTTCTCCCACTTTCTTTTTCGATGTAAACTGAGTTTTCTCCCAGTACTTTCCCCTGGAACAACCTCAATTGTCCCACGTCTAGCCTAAAAAATAATAATACCCCACGTACTATTAACTCATCAAATTTAAATGATATTTTATTTCATAAGTTGAAAGTTCTTACAAAATAATAATAATAATTGTTTATATATAACTTGGCAAGTTAACTCCTAGTGATTGCGTACATAAGCTTGCAAAGATTTTACTGACGTGCAATCATGTGTTTATGTTTTTATAACATTTCTCCGTCTAGCCCAACATGATATTTTCACCCAGCCCAACAAGTCCGCGGATTTCGAGAAAAATGCAAATGGGATTTAAATGGGCTGCATAGATGCTACATCATTGTTTCACCCAGCCCACCAAATGGACTAAGAAAACAAATGGACTGGCTGACATGTGGGCCAGTAGGTCGAAGCCTAAGAAGGCGTTGGATTTACATCCAACGGCCGGCATTCTTCTTCAATCTTTCGTCTTCTTCCCCCAGCGCTGCCGGAACCACCTGCTCCAGCCTTCGGCATCTAGCGGCGTTGTTTTGCGCTCCTCAGCGAAACGCTACCCCACCGACGGCCAGGCCATCCCTCCACTCCGCACCTCCTGTTATTCTCTGCCGAGTGTAGTCCCACCCCGCACCCGAACCAGTCAAGTTTCCCACTCCTCTCCGTCTGCGACTCCACTGCCGCGTCTTCCCCATCTCCGGGTCGTTCCAGTCTGGGGCCTCGCTGTCGTCCACCGCCTCGGTGCGCTCGGCGCGGCGTGGTCAACATACGAGAGTCATCGGAAGAGGACTGTACGTGGAGAGCCTGACGGCTGGGACCCACGAGGTCCATGGTCGCACGCAAGGAAATTCCTCCTTATTACGCACTGTACGTGCATTGTACGTGGGAAGGGCTTCTGTATTTCACGAAAAAAACGTTCCCCCCGCTGACAGGTCGGACCCACTAGCTATATCTTCGCACGCAAGGAAGTGCCTCCTTATTACGCACCAAAAAATGAATACCCCCTGCTAGCTGGGACCCACCATAGTGGGTGGCTGACTTGTGGGCCTACTAAGTTGACGAGGATGGAGGGCTTTGTCAACTTAGTCAATATGAACGATTCTAGCTCCAGTGACCGTACGATGTCCATCCAACGGCCATAGTGCTTCTTCAACCTCTGGTCTTCTTGCTCCAGCAGCCCAAAGCAGCGGCGGTCGTGCCGCGTGGTCCTGCCTCTCGTGGCCGGCTACGATGCCGCGGAGGCCTCACCGCCTCCTACTACTCCCACCGCCGGCCCAGGGTATCCCTCTACTCACCCACACCCCCTGTTATTCTGCGGCGACGGCAGCCTCACGCCGCAGCCGAACCAGTGAACCCTCGTACTCCTCTCCGCGTGGGCATCCACTGCCGCGTCGTCCCCTTCCTAGGCCTCGCCGTCGTCCACCGCCTTGGTGCTTTCGGCGCGGCGTGGTCAATGTGGTCAACGACCGACTTCCATCGAAAGAGTACTGTACGTGGAGAGGCTGACAGCTGAGTCCACGGCCACAACCCAGTTTTTTTGTGATTTGCCAAGTAAGTCGCTTTGTCAGGCCTGTTGGGCTACAAATCTTTCAAGACGAGGAGAGCTTCATTCGGCTGGCCGAGAAAATGGCCTATCAGTAATGAGAAATGGGTTGTACATTTTTAAAACACATCAAACCGGCAATTAGTTTCAAATATCTTTTTTTCATTTCAAGATTTTAAATTACATTAATTTTTATGCATGGAGAATTTGTTGGATTTTATATTGATATACATTTATTTTTAAAATCATTTTGAATGTGAGTCAAAATTTCGGGATTAAAAACAGTTCGGACCGCACTGAAATATGCAAAATTTCGTATAATTTTTTAACCGTGGCCACAATATGGGCTGTAATGCTAACAAAAAGAATATGGGCTCCAAAAAAACCTTAAGAATTAGCAAATGGGCTATAAATTATTAGAAATAATGGCAGATGGGTTGTATGCTGTTTTCCACAGATTTGAGGCTTTCCTAAAAAAAGGTTGACGCACAAGCAGTGACTGTTGGATGTCCATCGAACGGCCGTCGTGCTTCTTCAATCTCTGCTCTTCCTGCTCCAGCCGCTCAAACAAGCGCCGGCGAGAATGCCTGCTCCCTCCTCCCCGCGGCCGGCTGTGCTGCCGCGCAGGCCTCACCGCCCCACCGTACTCCCATCGCTGGCCTAGCCATCCCTCTACTCACCCACACGCGCTGTTATTCTCCGGCGACGGCAGACGAACCAGTAAACCCTCGTACAGTCGTACTCCCCTCCGCATGGGAAACAACTGCCGAGTCTTCCCTGCTTCCATGTCGTTCCCTTCCTAGGCCCCGCCGTCGTCCACCGCCCTGGTGCTCTCGGCGCGGCCTGGTCAACGTGGTCAACGACCGACATGCATCTGAAGTGGACTGTATGTGGAGAGGCCGACAGCTGGGTCCATGGCCGCACGCAAGGAAATGCCTCCTTATTTTGCGCAAAATAATGATTCCTCCACCCGACATCAGGGACCCACCGAAAGGGCCTCTGTATTTCACGAAAAAAACGTTACCGCCGCTGACAGCTCAGACCCACCAGCTATATCTTCGCACGCAAGGAAGTGCCTCCTTATTACGCACAAAAAAATGGATACTCCCCCTGTTAGCTGGGACCCAGTATAGTGGCAGGCTGACTTGTGGGCCTACTAAGTTGATGGGGACGGAGGGCTTTGTCAACTTAGTCAATACTCCAGTGACCGTATGCTGTCCATCCAACGGCCATAGTGCTTCTTCAACCTCTGGTCTTCTTGCTCCAGCCGCCCAAAGTAGCGCCGGTCGTGCCGCCTGCTCCTGCCTCCCATGGCCGGCTGTGCTACCGCGGAGGCCTCACCGCCCCCATACTACTCCCACCACTGGCCAGGCCATCCCTCCACTCACCCACACCCCCTGTTATTCTGCGGCGACGGCAGCCTCACACCGCAGCCGAACCAGTGAACGCTCGTACTCCTCTCCGCGTGGGCATCCACTGCCGCGTCTTGCCCGGCTCTGCGTCGTCCCCTTCCTAGGCCTCGCCGTCGTCCACCGCCGTGGTGCTCTCGGCGTGGCGTGGTCAATGTGGACAACGACCGACTTCCATCGGAAGAGTACTGTACGTGGAGAGGCTGACAGCTGGGTCCACGGCAGCCGCAAGGAAGTGCTTCCTTATTACGCGGAAAATAATTATTCCTCCACCTGACAGCGGGGACCCACCTGACAGGCCACCAGTATTTTGCGAAAAAAATCATTTCCGCCTGACTGCTGGGACCCACCGGACGGGCCACCGTATTTTGCGAAAAAAACATTCCCCCCGCTGTCAGCTCGGACCCACCGGAAGTGCCTCCTTATTATGCACAAAAAAATGAATACTCCCCTGGCTAGCTGGGACCCACCTTGGTGGGAGGCTGACTTGTGGGCCTACTAAGTTGACGGGGACGAAGGGCTTTGTCAACTTAGTCAATATGAACGATTCTAGCTCCAGTGACCGTACAATGTCCATCCAACGGCCATAGTGCTTCTTCAACCTCTGGTCTTCTTGCTCCAGCCGCCCAAAGCAGCGCCGGTCGTGCCGCATGCTCCTGCCTCCCGTGGCCAGCTGTGCTGCCGTAGAGGCCTCACTGCCCCCTACTATTCCCACCGCTGACCAGGCCCTGCGGCGACGGCAGCCTCACACCACAGCCGAACCAGTGAACCCTCGTACTCCTCTCCGCGCGGGCTTCCACTGCCGCGTCTTCCCCGGCTCCGTGTAGTCCCCTTCCTAGGCCTCGTTGTCGTCCACCGCCGTGGTGCTCTCCGCGCGGCATGGTCAACGTGGTCAAGGAACGACTTCCATCGAAAGAGTACTGTACGTGGAGAGGCTGACAGCTGGGTCCACGGCCACAGCCCAGTTTTTTGTGATTTGCCAAGTAAGTCGCTTTGTCAGGCCTGTTGGGCTGCAAATCTTTCACGACGAGGAGAGCTTTCATTCGGCTGGCCGAGAAAATGACCCATCAGTAATGAGAAATGGGTTGTACATTTTTAAAACACATCAAACCGGCAATTAGTTTCAAATATCTTTTTTTTTTCATTTCAAGATTTTAAATTACATTAATTTTTATGCGTGGAGAATTTGTTGGATTTTATATTGATATACATTTATTTTTAAATCAGTTTGAATGTGAGTCGAAATTTCGGGATTAAAAACAGTTCGGACCGCATCGAGATATGCAAAATTTCGTATAATTTTTTAACCGTGGCCACAATATGGGTTGTAATGCTAACAAAAAGAATATGGGCTCCAAAAAAACCTTAAGAATTAGCAAATGGGCTGTAAATTATTAGAAATAATGGCAGATGGGCTGTATGATGTTTTCCATAGATTTGAGGCTTTCCTAAAAAAAAGGTTGACGCACAAGCACTGGCTGTTGGATGTCCATCCAACGGCCGTCGTGCTTCTTCAATCTCTGCTCTTCCTACTCCAACCGCTCAAACAAGCGCCGGCGGGACTGCCTGCTCCCTCCTCCCCGCGGTCGGCTGTGCTGCCGCGCAGGCCTCACCGCCCCACCGTACTCCCATCGCTGGCCTAGCCATCCCTCTACTCACCCACACCTGCTGTTATTCTCCGGCGACGACAGACGAACCAGTAAACCCTCGTACAGTCGTACTCCCCTCCGCGTGGGAAACAACTGCCGAGTCTTCCCTGCCTCTGTGTCGTCCCCTTCCTAGGCCTCGCCGTCGTCCACCACCGTGGTGCTCTCGGCGCGGCGTGGTCAATGTGGTCAACGACCGACTTCCATCGGAAGAGTACTGTGCATGGAGACACTGACAGCTGGGTCCACGGCCGCAGCAAGGAAGTGCCTCCTTATTACGCGCAAAATAATTATTCCTCCACCTGACAGAGGGGACCCACCGGACGGGCCACCGTATTTTGCGAAAAAATGTTTCCCCCTGACTGCTGGGACCCACCAGCTACACCTTCGCACGCAAGGAAGTGCGTCCGGGCAAAAAAAAGCAAAACGATTCGCCCCCCTGACTGCTGGGACCCACCAGCTACATCTTCGCACGCAAGGAAGTGCCTGACAGTCGGGACCCACCTGGTCGAAGCGTACGTAGCGTTGTCATTCTGGTCGCGAACGTGTCCGTACATATATACTGGTGGATGTAGAGGCGCGCACATAGCATGTACACGTACGTACAGCGGCCAGGGTGCAAGAAAGAAAATACGACCACGTATGTGTACATACGGGCGGGGTCTCGAACGCCTACTCACGCATACGTATGGCGAGGGCTCGTTGACATGGCTGGGTCGGAACGGAGAAACAGCGTCGTCGTCGTTTTCATGGGGAGGCAACGGAATGCGTCGTGTTCATGGGGAGGCAACGGAATGCGTCGTGTTCATCGGGAGGCAACGGAACGCGTGGGAGCCAACCGGCTGGGTCGGAACGGAATGCGTGGTCGTGTTCATCGGGAGGGCTTGGACGGAATAGGCGATGGAAACGAGGCCTAGCGTACCGCAGAACGGAGGAAACGGCCTTGTGTTCGACCGGCCACGTTCGAAACGGGATCCTGTTCATCGGGAGGGGTGTGGCGTACCGCAAAATGGACGAAACAGACCTCCTACGGTCGAAACGGGGGTCCTGTTGATCGGGAGGGGTGTGGCGTACCGCAAAACGGACGAAACGGACCTCCAATGGTCGAAACGGGGGTCCTGTTGATCGGGAGGGGAGTGGCGTACCGCAAAACGGATGAAACGGACCTCCTACGGTCGAAACGGGGGTCCTGTTCATCGGGAGGGGTGTGGCGTACCGCAAAATGGGACTCCACGAGATACTGTTCATCTCCACCGTCGACCTCCTCCAGCCTCCACGGGCTCTTGTTCATCCAGCCTCCACCGCGCGCTACTCCACCGGCTACTGTTCAACCACCCCTCCACGGGCACCCCTCCACCGTCTACTGTTCATCCAGCCCTCCACACCACGGGGTCCTGTTCAACCACCCCTCCACGGTCACCCCTCCACCGTCTACTGTTCATCTAGCCCTCCACACCACAGGGTTCTGTTCAACCACCCCTCCATGGGCACCCCTCCACCGTCTACTGTTCATCCAGCCCTCCACACCACGGGGTCCTGTTCATCCAGAGGCAACGCCACCACTCACTGTTCATCCAACCCCCCCGAACACTCATTGTTCATCCAATCGATCGGCTTCAGTTAGCAGCAGTAGTGAAGGAATCGCTCGATCGGGTTCAGTTAACAGCCATCGATCGATCACTCGGGTTCAGTTAGAGCCCAATGCCTCGCTCGGGTTCAGTTAGAGCCAACGCCTCGCACACACGCGCGTACGTGTACGAGAGAAACGCGCATCGCTCGGCCCCCGACCTCCCACCGTAACCGGGAACTCCCCGAAATTTTCCTCCCCTTGCTTCTACCACGGTTTTTTCCGTCATGGACGGCCCAAAGAATGTCATGCAGCTGCGTCTCCGGCCCGCCCAGGATGAAAATCCCATTTTCTGTCATGATTTTTTGTCATAGAAGTAGGAGCCCACCACATCTATGATGATACCAGGTTTTGTCACAATTATCGTCATAGAAGTGTCATATGTATGACAGAAAAAAATTTCGTTCGGCCCAAAATGTCACGGATGTGTCTTTTTTTGTAGTGTAAGTGAGGGCGTTAAAGCTGCATAGTCTGATTTCCTGGTTCGTTGCGCTAAACAACTCCTTCAAGGACCATATAATTGGATCAAGAGTGTTTAGATTCCACCCCGAACACCTCCGTACTACCTACATGGGGGCAGAAGCCGATGACTGGCCAACCCTCAGATTTCATACAACACGGCCGTACAGGAGGTAAAATTTTCAAAACATTACAAACATTATATTACATACCCACTTTGCTTTATCATACAAGGCAGACACAACTCAAATGCATTCATTCAAAGATAATGTCTTGCGAACACTGCGTCGCTACAATACGAGACCCCTCCAGGACATCTCCAAAATACCTCTCAGGTGTGCGGTGCTCCTTGCCCTCAGGCGGCCCCTCGGTCACAATCTTGATGGCGTCCATCTTCGCCCACCAGACCGTGACGCGGGCGAAGGCCATACGCGCGCCCTCGATGCAGACGGACCGCTTGACGACCTCCAGCCGAGGACAGGCATCCACCGCCGCTTCAAAAGGCCGAAGTAACTGCTGGGTATAGCTTCGACTGGCCACAGCCGGATTGTTACTAGCCACAGCCGGATTGTTAAATCCTTTATGGCCAGTTCGGTCACCCTGTGTAGCTCGGCCAGCTATTTTAGCTAATCGCTAAAGGGCACCGGATGTTCTGGCGCAAGATATTGCGACCAGAACAACTTCTCCGTGGAGCTCCCTTCTTTGGCTCGGAAGAACTCCGTAGCGTCGGACACACTGCATGGCAGATCAGCAAAAGCCCCTGGAGAACTCCGAATCCGGGTTAGTAAAAGATACTTCCTCTTCACATACTTGCTTTGCATACTAAATTCCTTACCCCCGCGATCTTCCTGGCCTCCTGGATCTCCTGGAGGGCGCCACGGGCCTCATTCCGGGCCATCTCCACGCTCTGACGAGCCTTGGCGAGTTCGGTCTCTTGAGCCGACGCATCGCGCTCCAAGGTCTCGCACTTCCTCACCGCGTCCTAGAGCTCTTGCTGGACCTCGTTGACCCGGGCCTTGAGCTTCTTACGGGCGGCCTGCTCCTTGACAGCCTTCCCCTCGGCTTCGGCCAGGGCCTTTTTTAGGGCCTCGACCTCGGTCGTCGCTCCTATACATATCATGACACTTCGGTCAATATATCATTTTACTCTTTTCGAATATATAACGGCTCATTACATACCTTGCTTCTCCTGGAGCTGCCTCCTCACCTGGCCGAGCTCCTCCTCGGCCTGCTCCAGCCTCTGCTTCAGTCCGAAGACTTCGGCAGTATGCGAGGCCACGGCCAGCAGCGACGCTTGCGTATTCATTTCAAACATATTTAGTTACTTTCCGGCAACAAGGGATTGATCCTCTGTCCGGCTTTTCTTTCCGAACACCGGACAGTGTCTCAGGGGCTACTGTCTGTATTGGGATCTTCTCTTTTTGCGTCGCTTACCTCAAAACCTGTCAGCAGGCTGCTGCAGGCTTCGGTTAGTCCGCTCTTGGCGGACTGAACCCTTTCAATTACCATGCCCATAAGTACACGGTACTCATCCACAATGGAAGCGCCTCGCAGCGCTTCCAGCAGATTATCCAGTGCCCCTAGTTGGACAGGGTCACCGGCGGAATAGGCATACCCCCTTCTTTCGAAGGAGGTAGCATGCCGGATTCCGGAGCCGTATCGGTCTCCGAAATCGAGTCTGGCTGAGGGCTGAACTCAATACGGCCCTCATCACCAGTCTCCATGGGGATTGGCTCCCCCTGGTGTCCGGCGACGGAGGTTTCGCCTTCTGGCGCCTCCTGAACCTCTCCCCGACCTGGGAAAGTCCTTCGGGACAGCACGTCGGCGTCGCCCTTGGCCTTGGGAGAGTGGGCGGTCGGTGGTGACTCGCTGGTCATCACCTTTGAATCCAACGAACCGCTTGACGAGGATCGCTTGGAGCTGTCGTGAGCCGGATTGCAATAGCATAATTAACCATGTCAATACAATGAAGAGGAGAGGCTGGATTTATGGGTATGTATGAGTCTTAGCACTTACGATGCAGCCCGAGGCTTAGTGCGGCGGCATCGCTCCGGACTGCTGTCGACATCCCACGCGGAGTTATTCGCAAGGGAGCCCCCCCTTCTTGGACGTCTCCGCCTCCAGATTCGTGGAGGCCGCCCTCTTCTTCTTTCCCTCATCTGGGGGAGGGTTGTTCTCCTCCTCCTCCTCCTTGTCGTCGTCCTCAGCGGCGGAGGAAAGGGTCACTTCGTCTTCGGACGTCACGTCCGAAGCACCCTTGCAACGAGGGCCACCTTTGGCCCCCTCCGCCTTCTTCTTGGCCTTCTTTTCCGGCGGCCGATAGGGAGCCGGAACCAGCATCTTCGCCAGGAGCGGGATTACTGGCTCTTCGGGTAGCGGAGCCGAACTCTGGATCCACTCCGCTTTCTCCGTCCACACCTAAAAAAATACAGCAAAGATTAGGTATCCTCCTTGAATAGACAAGTGGAAGGTACGCCTTGAGAAAAGGAGAACTTACCGCATTGGCAGGATGACTTTGATCGTGCCCATGGTCTGAATCTATGACCGGCGGCTTCTCGTTGCCCCTGAAGAGCAACTTCCAGGCATCTTCGTGAGTAGTTCCGAAGAGCCCTCCCAGGGTCTGGTGCTTCTCCGGATCAAATTCCCATAAAGGGAAGCTTCGGCTTTGGCAGGGGAGAATCCGGCGAACCAGCATCACCTGGATCACGTCGACGAGCTTGATGTTTTTATCCACCATACTCTGAATGCGCGTTTGCAGCGCTATCAGCTCGTCTGACGCCAACCAGTTGGGGCCCTTCTCCTTCCAGGGGGTGAGCCGCATTGGAGCTCCGGCCTTAAATTCAGGAGCCGCCGCCCAAGTGGCGCCGCGTGGCTCTGTGATGTAGAACCACTGCTTCTGCCACTCTTTGACAGTATCCACAAAAGTGCCTGTGGGCCAAGTGACGTTGGGCATCTTGCTCACCATGGCGCCTCCGCACTCTGTGTGCTGACCATCCACCACCTTCAGCTTCACGTTGAAGACCTAGAGCCATAGGCCGAAGTGGGGCTGGATGCGGAGGCAGGCCTCGCACACGACAATGAATGCCGAGATGTTGAGTAAGGAGTTTGGGGCTAGATCATGGAAATCTAGCCTGTAATAGTACATCAGTCCACGGATGAAGGGGTGAAGTGGAAGCCCCAACCCGCGGACAAAGTGAGGGAGGAAAACTACCCTCTCAGTAGGCTTCGGGGTAGGGATGACTTGCCCCTTGGTGGGCAGACAGTGGGCGATTCCTTTCACCAGATACCCGGCCGCCCGAAGTTGGGTGATGTCCTTCTCCCTGATGGAGGAGACCATCCACTTACCTTGGCCTCCGGATCCGGACATGATTGAGTGCTTCCTTGAGGTGGAGAAGATAGGAACTTGAGCGCTGGAGCTCGAGAATGGAAGGATAGAGAGGAGGAGGAGACGTGGGTGAAGAAAGGGAATCCTTATCTCCTTATAAAGACCGTGAATATTGAACGCCTCCCCACTCGCCTTAAAACTCGCCTGTTCCCAAGGGCTGTAAATGGCATGATTGGGTTACCCACACCCGTATTGAGGAGAATCCCGCAATAAGGGGACACGATCTCTGCTTCGACAGGACGTGCCAATGACAACCGCGTCTCGAAACATGGAGCGGCAGACGAGAAACGGTTCAAAATTATGACCGGGCAGACGTGATGTGATGTTGCAAAAAGTTGTCAGCGGATTGGACTTGTGGAATATTATAGTCTCTGCGGTTGTGTGTGGTATGTGTGTTACACGTCCAGACACGATCATTATGTCTGAAGACTGTCTTGGAGTTCGGAAGGAGGAACCCACCTTGCAATGTCGAAGACAAATCTGCGTGCCGGATACCTCGTCATTGAAGCCAGGTTTAGGGGCTACTGAGGGAGTCCTAGACTAGGGGGTCCTCGGGCGTCCGGCCTGTTAGCCATGGGCCGGAGTGATGGGCTGTAAAGATACAAAGACCGAAGACTCTACCCGTGTCCGGATGGGACCCTCCTTGGCGTGGAAGGCAAGCTTGGCGATCAAATGTGTAGATTCCTTTCTTTGTAACCGACCTTGTGTAAACCTAGATCCTCTCGGTGTCTATATAAACCGAGGAGTTAGTCCGGAGGCAGATATACTCATTACCATAGTCATACAGGCTAGACTTCTAGGGTTTAGCCATTACAATCTCGTGGTAGATCAGCTCTTGTAATACTCATATTCATCAAGATCAATCAAGCAGGAAGTAGGGTATTACCTCCATAGAGAGGGCCCAAACCTGGGTAAACATTGTATCCCCTGTCTCCTGTTACCATCGACCTTAGACGCACAGTTCGGGACCCCCTACCCGAGATCCGCCGGTTTTGACACCGACATTGGCGCTTTCATTGGGAGTTCCACTATGCCATCCCCTAAAGGTTTGATGGGCCCTTTAATCGTCAACAACGACGCTGTCCAAGGGGAGACTTTTCTCCCCGGACAGATCTTTGTATTCGGCGGCTTCGCGCTGTGGGCCAACTCGTTTGGCCATCTGGAGCAGATCGATAGCTACACCCCTGGTCACCAGGTTAGATTTGGGAGCTTAAACTGCATTGCGGACATCCCTGGAGATTTGATCTTCGCCGGATTCGAGACCACGGCGACCGCTCCTGGTCACCTCGATGAACATGACCTAAATCTGTCATCAGACCGCATCCAGGAGATAGCTCCTGTAACTACTCTGGCTCTAGATCCGGAGCAGACTGCGCCATCCAAGGACGGGAAGCTCAACGCCGCCACAGAGGTTATAGATCCCATGGCGCTGGAGCCGCACATAGGCTTAACCTCACACGATATATGTGTCACCGGAACTCCGGACTCGTCTTCGGCCATAAGTTCCGAACCATGTGCGTCCGCGGACGCCGAGCTTGATCAGCTATCGATCTTCGAATTCAGCGTCACAAACATCTTCCGGCACTCGCCCCTCGGCGATGTGCTAAACTCATTAAAGAACCTATCCTTGGCGGGGGACTCACAGCCGAACTATGTTCCGTTCAAACTAGGGGCTGATGATGGAGAATTTTTCTTCCCACCCGCCACCCACTTCATAGCCACTGTCGAGGACTTAACCGACATGCTTGATCATGGCTCCGAAGACATCAACGATATGGACGACGATGCCGACAAGGACCAGGGACAGAACCCGCCATTCATTGAACGCGGGTCGGCCATTTCTTCGTACAACATGTACATGGTGGATACACCTAAAGAAACAAACGACGATGACAAAGAAGATCCAGTCAAGGATAAACCTCCTGATACACAGTCCAAACACCGGCGTCCCCGGCGTCGCTCCAAGTTACGCCGTTCAAAAGACAGCAATACTGGCACCGGAGAAAATAACACTCCGGACGATGCCGAAAACGTTGAAGACCCTGTTGAGGCAACTTCCAAAAAGGGGGAACCAAGAAACAGGCAAGTTAGCCCTGATGAACAGGCCATACATGATGACTCGGAGGATGACAATTATCTTCTGCTCTCCGAAGATGAGGCAAGCCTCAACAACGAGGATTTCGTCGTGCCAGAGGAACCATTCGAGCAGGAGCGCTTCAAGCACCGGCTCATAGCCACTGCAAGAAGCCTGAAGAAGAAACGCAGCAGCTTCAAGCTGACCAGGATCTGCTCAACAACAGGTGGACTGATGTCCTGGCAGCCGAGTAATACGGCCTAAGACGCCCAGCCAAGAGTTACCCGAAGCGCAAATTGCTACCTTAGTTCGATGAGGAGGCACTGGAGCCCATACCTCCCTCGCGTAATGCGGCCGGTCGACCACTATGCGGTAAAGACAGTGCGGCGGACCGACCACCACGCGGTCGGGATAAAGCGGCAACTCGGGCCGAACAGCAGCCCGCCCCACCGCCACGCAAAAATAGAGACAAAACAGCTCGGGGTCATACATACGACCTTCGGCAGGACCTGGACAGTATAGCAGGATATACCAGATCGATCTACGGATCGCGAGGACGTTCCTCGACACGCGATGATGGCTACCTATTCAGGCGTGACAAACCTAGCCACGCTCGGGCCGATAACCTCAGACGGACTCCATCGGAGCTACGTCCCGATGCGGCCAGATATAGAGGCGCCACACACCCTCCTTGCTTCACTGATGAAGTAATGGATCGTGAATTCCCCGAAGGGTTCAAACCCGTGAATATTGAATCATACGATGGGACAACTGATCCCGCGGTATGGATCGAGGACTTTATACTCCACATCCACATGGCCCGCGGAGATGACCTCCACGCTATCAAATACCTCCCACTAAAGCTTAAAGGGCCAGCTCGGCACTGGTTAAACAACCAGCCTGAAAATTCTATCGGCAGCTGGGAGGACTTGGAAGAAGCCTTCCTCGACAACTTCCAAGGTACATATGTCCAGCCACCAGACGCCGATGACATAAGCCTCATAGTTCAATAGCCTGGAGAGTCAGCCAGGAAGTTCTGGACTAGGTTCCTAACTAAAAAGACCCAGATCGTCGACTGTCCGGATGCCGAAGCCCTAGCGGCCTTTAAACAAAGCATCCGCGACGAATGGCTCGCCCGCCACCTCGGCCAAGAAAAGCCAAAATCTATGGCAGCCCTCACGGCACTCATGACCCGCTTTTGCGCATGTGAGGATAGTTGGCTGGCGCGTAGTAAAAACACAGCCAACGAGGCAGGCCCCTCCGAGGTCAAAAACAGCAACGGCAAGCTCCGACGTAATAGACACAAATGCCGAAGCAATGGCGATAATACCGATGACACTACAGTCAACGCCAGATTCAGCGGCTCTAAGTCAAGCCAGCGGAAGAAACGGTACAAAAGAAACAATCAGGGACCATCCAGCCTGGACCGCATACTTGATCGTCGGGGCCAGATACATGGCACCCCAGACAAACCAGCCAATCATACCAACAGAGATTGTTGGGTTTTTAAACAGGCCGGCAAATTAAACGCCGAGAACAAGGAAAAGTGATCGCAAAGCGAGGACGATGACGAGGAGCCCCGGCAACCGAACACAGGGGGACAGAAGAAGTTTCCCCCTCAAGTCAAAACAGTGAACATGATATACGATACACACATCCCCAAAATGGTGAGAAAGCGCGCACTCAGGGACGTCTACGCGATAGAGCCAGTCGCCCAAAATTCAATCCATGGTCGTCATTTCCGATCACCTTCGATCATCGGGTGTAACGCCCCGGACACACCCGCCGGTGGTTGTTACTCCTGGCAGGATCTAGACTGGCCCCACAGATCAATACTAGTCTTTTCTGCGCACTTTGTCCTCACTCGTGCGCACCCGGGAGAAACTTCCCGGTCGGTCACCCATCCTCAAACTACTCCAAGCTGAGCACGCTTAACTTTGGAGTTCTGTCCGAATGGGCTTCCGGAAAAGAAGGAATTTCTTATTGATATGAGTAGTCTATCATCCCTAATAAGCCAGGCTATCACATACACCCCTACTCAGAGGAACCGACGTCCTCGTCGGGCCACAGGAACGTTCCCTCTTGGCACATACGTCTGTGCATCCAGTCCGGTACATGTGCCATGCCGTGTGCCACGACGGGTCACAAACGTCATGAACAACATGACTGCGCACCTATCCGCAAACATCCGTGTAACCGTGAGGGTCGGCTCTGATACCAACTTGTAATGCCCCGGACACACCCGCCGGTGGTCGTTACTCCTGGCAGGATCTAGACTGGCCCCACAGATCAATACTAGTCTTTTCTGCGCAATTTGTCCTCACTCGTGCGCACCCGGGAGAAACTTCCCGGTCGGTCACCCATCCTGAAACTACTCCAAGCTGAGCACGCTTAACTATGGAGTTCTGTCCGAATGGGCTTCCGGAAAAGAAGGAATTCCTTATTGATATGAGTAGTCTATCATCCCTAATAAGCCAGGCTATCACATCGGGATCATCCCGACCAGTATCCGTCATGGTGGCTCGGCTGTGCTGGTGCTCGACCCAATCATTGATGGATTTCACCTGATGCGTGTCCTTATGGACGGAGGGTAGCAGCCTCAATCTGCTCTATCAGGATACAGTGTGCAAAATGGGCATTAATCCGTCACGGATCAAACCCACAAAGACTACCTTCAAAGGAGTCATACCAGGTGTAGAGGCCCGCTATACGGGCTCAATCACACTAGAGGTTGTCTTCAGTTCTCCGGACAACTTCTGAAGCGAGGAGTTAATCTTCGACATTGTCCCCTTTCGCTGCGGCTATCACGCACTGCTCGGGCGGACCGCATTTTCTCGATTCAACGCGGTGCCACACTATGCTTATCTCAAGCTCAAGATGCCCGGTCCACGCGGCGTCATAACAGTCAATGGAAATACGAAACACTCCCTCCGTACAGAAGAGCACACCGCTGCCTTAGCAGCAGAACTGCAGAGCGGCCTTCTCAAGCAGAACCTTAATTCGGCCGCCGAGCCTCCGGACTCCATTAAGAGGGTCCGAACTATTCTGCAGCAGGACAGCTCGGCTCGTCAGGAGCTTGACCAGCAATTCGGCCTCCGTCTCAGTCCCGATCAAGTGGTGGCATTTGTACCACTGGTACATAACTACGCACTCAAAATTCCATGGGCATCGACAGAGGCAGAGCTAGCTTGTGATCCACAGTACGGCCCAACCGGCACCGGATACACACATACTTTCACTTTTCCCCTTTTTCCTTTCCAGGTTTTCAATCCTGCGGGCCACATCTGGTGGCCTGATCACCGGTCCTCTTGAAGGATAAACACACCAAGACGGCAAGAGACACAGACGTATGGGGGACTTTAAAGGTGGTTTCGTTAACGATCACTCTACCTGTTTTTCAGGACCCACATGCAGCTCTCCCTTGGTTTTTGGTATGTTAAATAGCCTGCTGCTTCGCACTACTTGTATCAATGCGCCTTGACGTATTAATCAAATTACAATGGAAACAGTTCGCGGCCCGAGCTTCAGGGCCCCAGCTTATCACTTTTGCACCCTTTCTGTTTTATTTTCTTTTCCTTTTTTCTCTCTTTTGGGTAACCTTATCAGATTGCACCCGTACACTTTGGTACGCTTCATATTTGCCAGGGGCTTCATAGTGCCCCGCACTACGGCAACAAAGTCCGAACACTTTTTACAGTATAGTTCGGCACCCCGAATTTAGCACTATATGCATTGGCTCCGAATCATGTCTTTGGTTAATAGTTGGGTTGCCCGGCTCCTGTGCTTGCTACCTTACGTTCCGCTATATCGGCTAAGGTAGTAAAGGGAGAACTACTGCGATTGTGCCTTGGTTTATCCAAAGGAGCACCTCAGTAGAGAAAGCCGAAAACTGACTGTCATGATGCGGCGAGAGCCGGTCAGCTCTTCGGAGGTTGCAAATCGTTGGAGATTTCTTCCGCATTACGTGAAGGATTGGTACTTCCCGATCAGGTGCTTATAGCACTCTAGTTCGGATACGAGGGGTTGCGCCAACATTTTTATTGTCAAGCTCCTATGGCTAAGTGAGGGCGTTAAAGCTGCATAGTCTGATTGCCTGGTTCGTTGCGCTAAACAACTCCTTCAAGGACCATATAATTGGATCAAGAGTGTTTAGATTCCATCCCGAACACCTCCGTACTACCTACTGGGGGCAGAAGCCGACGACTGGCCAACCCTCAGATTTCATACAACACGTCTGCACAAGAGGTAAAATTTTCAAAACATAAAAAACATTATATTACATACCCACTTTGTTTTATCATACAAGGCAGACGCAACTCAAATGCATTCATTCAAAGATAATGTCTTGCGAACACTGCGTCGCTACAATACGAGACCCCTCTAGGACGTCTCCAAAATACCGCTCAGGTGTGCGGTGCTCCTTGCCCTCGGGCGGCCCCTCGGTCACAATCTTGATGGCGTCCATCTTCGCCCACCAGACCTTGACGCGGGCGAAGGCCATATGCGTGCCCTCGATGCAGATGGACCGCTTGATGACGTCCAGCTGAGGACAGGCATCCACCAGCCGCTTGACAAGGCCAAAGTAACTGCTGGGTATAGCTTCGACTGGCCACAGCCGGATTATTAAATCCTTCATGGCCAGTTCGGCCACCCTGTGCAGCTCGACCAGCTGTTTTAGCTGATCACTAAAGGGCACCGGATGTTCTGGCGCAAGATATTGCGACCAGAAAGCTTCTCTGTGGAGCTCCCTTCTTCGGCTCGGAAGAACTCCGCAGCGTCGGACACACTGCGTGGCAGATCAGCAAAAGCCCCTAGAGAACTCAGAATCCGGGTTAGTAAAAGATACTTCATCTTCACATACTTGCTTTGCATACTAAATGCCTTGCCCGCCGCGATCTTCCTGGCCTCCTAGATCTCCTGGAGGGCGCCCTGGGCCTCATTCCGGGCCATCTCCCTGCTCTGACGAGCCTTGGCGAGTTCAGTCTCTTGAGCCGACACATCGCGCTCCAAGGCCTCGCACTTCCTCACCGCGTCCTGGAGCTCTTGCTGGACCTCGTTGACCCGGGCCTTGATCTTCTTACGGGCGGCCTACTCCTTGACAGCCTTCCCCTCGGCTTCGGCCAGGGCCTTTTTTAGGGCCTCGACCTCGGTCGTCGCTCCTATACATATCATGACACTTCGGTCAATATATCATTTTACTCTTTTCGAATATATAACGGCTCATTACATACCTTGCTTCTCCTGGAGCTGCCTCCTCACCTGGCCGAGCTCCTCCTCGGCCTGCTCCAGCCTCTGCTTCAGTCCGGAGACTTCGGCAGTATGCGAGGCCGCGGCCAGCAGCGAAGCCTACGTATTCATTTCAGACATATTTAGTTAGTTTCCTGCAACAAGGGATTGATCCTATGTCCGGCTTTTCTTTCCGGACACCGGACAGTGTCTCAGGGGCTACTGTCTGTATTGGGATCTTCTCTTTTTGCGTCGCTTACCTCAAAACCTGTCAGTAGGCTGCTGCAGGCCTCGGTTAGTCCGCTCTTGGCGGACTGAACCCTTTCAATTACCGTGCCCATAAGTACACGGTGCTCATCCACAATGGAAGCGCCTCGCAGCGCTTCCAGCAGATTATCCGGTGCCCCTAGTTGGACAGGGTCACCGGCAGAATAGGCATACCCCCTTCTTTCGAAGGAGGTACCATGCCGGATTCCGAAGCCGTATTGGTCTCCGGAATCGACTCCGGCTGAGGGCTGAACTCAATACGGCCCTCATCACCAGTCTCCATGGGGATTGGCTCCCCCTGGTGTTCGGCGACGGAGGTTTCGCCTTCTGGCGCCTCGTGAACCTCTCCCCGGCCTGGGAAAGTCCTTCGGGACAGCACCTCAGCGTCTCCCTTGGCCTTGGGGGAGTGGGCGGTCGGTGGTGACTCGCTGGCCATCGCCTTTGAATCCAACAAACCGCTTGACGAGGATCGCTGGGAGCTGTCGTGGGCCGGACTGCAATAGCATAATTAACCATGTCAATACAATGAAGAGGAGAAGCTAGATTTATGGGTATGTATGAGTCTTAGCACTTACGATGCAGCCTGAGGCTTAGTGCGGGGGCGTCGCTCCGCATTGCTGTCAACATCCCACGCGGAGTTATTCGCAAGGGAGCCCTTCCCCTTCTTGGACGTCTCCGCCTCCAGATTCGTGGAGGCCGCCTTCTTCTTCTTTCCCTCATCAGGGGGAGGGTTGTTGTCACATCCCTAGCTTCTGGTGCTGCCTAGTGTTTGCATCTTGCTTGCATCATGTTTAACTTTCATGGAAATTTGAAATGGGGATGTTCAAACCCTAGCATCAAAAGGAATTCAAATAGGTTCAACCAAAATATTTTTCAATGATTTCAAAATGCCCTTTAAAAATGTTCATCATTTCTAAATCAAGGTGGAAGCATCTACCAAAAATGGTTCCCGTTTTTGCAGGACATATTTGGACTCTGAATTAATTCAAACATATTTTGAATTGGAGCTATTTAAATGCTATATATATTTTAGATGCTCCAAAAATGTTGGAAATTGTCAAGGGTCACTGGAATAATTCAGAAAGCACCCATAATTGTTTCCAGGATTTTATGAAATGGTTTAGTATTAAACTAAATCAAAACAACTAGCAAAAATTAGAAAACAGAAAGAAATAGAAAAACAAGAGAGAGAAAATCCACCTAGGCTTAGCTAGAGCTGGCCCAGTTGGCCCAGCCCACCAACCTACCTTGCCAGTCGTCTCCTAGCTTCTGCCAGGAGGACGACGCCTGATAACCGACAAGTATAGGGGATTGCAACAGTTTTCGAGGGTAGAGTATTCAACCGAAATTTATTGATTCGACACAAGGGGAGCCAAAGAATATTCTCAAGTATTAGCAGTTGAGTTGTCAATTCAACCACACCTCGATAACTTAGTATCTGCAGCAAAGTATTTAGTAGCAAAGTAGTATGATAGCAGTGGTAACGGTAACAAAAGTAACGGTAGCAAAAGTAATATTTTTGGTGTTTTGTAGTGATTGTAACAGTAGCAACAGAAAAGTAAATAAGCGAAGAACAATATATGAAAAGCTCGTAGGCATTGGATCGGTGATGGAGAATTATGCCGGATGCGGTTCATCATGTAACAGTCATAACATAGGGTGACACAGAACTAGCTCCAATTCATCAATGTAATATAGGCGTGTATTCCGAATATAGTCATACGTGCTTATGGAAAAGAACTTGCATGACATCTTTTGTCCTACCCTCCCGTGTCAGCGGGGTCCTAATGGAAACTAAGGGATATTAAGGCCTCCTTTTAATAGAGTACCGGAACAAAGCATTAGCACATAGTGAATACATGAACTCCTCAAACTATTATGGTCATCACCGGGAGTGGTCCCGATTATTGTCACTTCGGGGTTGCCGGATCATAACACATAGTAGGTGACTATAGACTTGCATGATTGGATCAAGAACTCACATATATTCATGAAAACATAATAGGTTCAGATCTGAAATCATGGCACTCGGGCCCTAGTGACAAGCATTAAGCATAGCAAAGTCATAGCAACATCAATCTCAGAACATAGTCGATACTAGGGATCAAACCCTAACAAAACTAACTCGATTACATGATAGATCTCATCCAACCCATCACCGTCCAACAAGCCTACGATGGAATTACTCACGCACGGCGGTGAGCATCATGAAATTGGTGATGGAGGATGGTTGATGATGACGACGACGACGAATCCCCCTCTCCGGAGCCCCGAACGGACTCCAGATCAGCCCTCCCGAGTGGTTTTAGGGCTTGGCGGCGGCTCCGTATCGTAAAATGCGATGAATCCTTCTCTCTGATTTTTTTCTCCCCGAAAGTGAATATATGGAGTTGGAGTTGAGGTCGGTGGAGCGTCAGGGGGCCCACGAGGTAGGGGGGCGCGCCCTAGGAGGGTAGGCGCGTCCCCACCCTCGTGGATAGGGTGTGGGCCCCCTGACGTGGATTTTTCTTCCAGTATTTTTCTTATTTTCCAAATAGATGTTCCGTGGAGTTTCAGGTCATTCCGAGAACTTTTGTTTCTGCACATAAATAACACCATGGAAAGTCTGCTGAAAACAGCGTTAGTCCGGGTTAGTTCCATTCAAATCATGCAAGTTAGAGTCCAAAACAAGGGCAAAAGTGTTTGGAAAAGTAGATACGACGGAGACGTATCAACTCCCCGATGCTTAAACCTTTGCTTGTCCTCAAGCAATTCAGTTGATAAACTGAAAGTGATAAAGAAAAACTTTTACAAACTCTGTTTGCTCTTGTTGTTCTAAATATGTAAAGCCAGCATTCAAGTTTTCAGCAAAGATTATGACTAACCACATTCACAATAACTCTTAAGTCTCATGTTTACTCATATCAATAGCATAATCAACTAGCGAGCCATAATAATAAATCTCGGATGACAACACTTTCTCAAAACAATCATGATATGATATAATAAGATGGTATCTCGCTAGCCCTTTCTGAGACCGCAAAACATAAATGCAGAGCATCTTTAAAGATCAAGGATTGACTAGACATTGTAATTCATGGTAAAAGAGATCCAGTCATAGTCATGCCCAATATAAATTAATAGTAATGGATGGAAATGACAGCTGCGCTCTCCAGCTAGTGCTTTTTAATAAGAGGGTGATGACTCAACATAAAAGTAAATAGATAGGCCCTTTGCAGAGGGAAGCAGGGATTTGTAGAGGTGCCAAAGCTCGGTTTTGAAATAGAGATAAATAATATTTTGAGCGGCATACTTTCATTGTCAACATAACAACCAAGAGATGGCGATATCTTCCATGGTACACACATTATAGGCGGTTCCCAAACAGAATGGTAAAGTTTATAATCCCCCTCCACCAACAAGCATCAATCCATGGCTTGCTCGAAACAACGAGTGCCTCCAACTAGCAACAGCCCCGGGGGAGTTTTGTTTGCAATTAATTTGATTTAGTTTGCATAAAGCATGGGACTGGGCATCCCGGAGACCAGCCATTTTCTCGTGAATGAGGAGCGGAGTCCACTCCTCTTGAGAATAGCCCGCCTAGCATGGAAGATACAGACAGCCCTAGTTGATACATGAGCTATTCGAGCATACAAAACAGAATGTTTATTTGAAGGTTTAGAGTTTGGCGCATACAAATTTACTTGGAACGGCAGGTAGATACCGCATATAGGAAGGTATAGTGGACTCATATGGAATAACTTTGGGGTTTAAGGGATTGGATGCACAAGCAGTATTCCCGCTTAGTACAAGTGAAGGCTAGCAAAAGACTGGGAAGCGACCAACTAGAGAGCAACAACAGTCATGAACATGCATTAAAATTAATAAACATTGAGTACAAGCATGAGTAGGATATAATCCACCATGAACATAAATATCGTGAAGGCTATGTTGATTTGTTTCAACTACATGTGTGAACATGTGCCAAGTCGAGTCACTTAAATCATTCAAAGGAGGATACCACCCTATCATACCACATCACAACCATTTTAATAGCATGTTCGCACACAAGGTAAACCATTATAACTCATAGCTAATCAAGCATGGCACGAGCAACTATGATCTCTAATTGTCATTGCAAACATGTTTATTCATAATAGGCTGAATCAGGAATGATGAACTAATCATATTTACAAAAACAAGAGAGGTCGAGTTCATACCAGCTTCTCTCATCTCAGTCAGTCCATCATATATCGTCATAATAGCCTTTCACTTGCACAACCGAACGATGTGAATAATAATAAGAGTGCACGTGCATTGGACTAAGCTGGAATCTGCGAGCATTTAATAAACAGGAGAAGACAAGGCAATATGGGCCCTTGGTTAAATCAACAATAATGCATATAAGAGCCACTTCAAAAATTTAATCATGGTCTTCTCCTATCGACCCCCAAAGAAAAGAAAAGAAATAAAACTATTTACACGGGAAAGCTCCCAACAAGCAAAAGAAGAATGGGAAATATTTTTGGGTTTTCTTTTTAATTATTACTACTACAGCAAGAAAGTAAACTAACTAAAAGATACACTAATTTTTTTGGTTTTTCTTAAGGTTTATCAAACACACAAGAAGAAAGCAAGAAAAAGAAAGTAAACTAGCATGGGTATTACAGTGAAAGAGTATGAGCACCGACATCTAGCAATGACTGTGTGAACATAAATGTAATGTCGGTGAGAAATACATACTCCCCCAAGCTTAGGCTTTTGGCCTAAGTTGGTTCATTGCCACGGATGGCCTGGCGAATATCCATAGTTGTAGCCGGGGTCGTACTGCGATGCAGCGGCTATCGCCTCCTGAGCTGCAACGTGGCGGCGAGCTGCCTCCGCCCTCCTCTCGTACTCATCTGCCTCCTTTCTGGTAATAACATATCTTCCTTTTGCCTGATAATCAAAGAAGGCAGGAGCAGGGAGAGTAATACGGACAGCACGACGTCTGTCAAAGATTAAGCGATACCGGAGAGGTGATTCATTCCTCTCGACAAACTGGTGGTGGACCATAGCATTATAGTATAAATAAGTAGGAGGCAACTCAATATCATCCTCACGAACGTCCACACCAAGAAAATCAGCTAAGCGGGTTGCATAAATTCCTCCAAAGAAATCTCCATTAAATCTATTATGATGCAACCTACGTGCAATAGTGGCTCCCAGATTATAAGATTTGTCTCCTAACATAGCAGTCCTAAGAATACTAAGGTCAGGGACACACATATGACATGCTTCATCTTTACCATTTATGCACCTACCTATGAAGAGAGCAAAATAATGTATAGCAGGAAAATGAATGCTCCCTATGGTAGCTTGTGCTATATCTCTAGATTCCCCCACAGTTATACTAGCAAGAAAATTTCTAAATTCAGATTTGCGGGGCTCACTAGCACTACCCCAATGTGGAAGTTTGCAAGCAGTAGTAAAATCCTCTAAGTCCATGGTATAAGATTTTTCATAAAGATCAAACAGGACAGTTGGAGAATTATGTGAAGATGAAAATTCAAACCTCCTCACAAAGGAACTAGTGAGATAGTGGTATTGGCTGCACTTCTCTGCCTCGAAGCTCACAAGATCAGCGTTACGCAAATAAGCGTTAAATTCTTCCTTGATTCCCGCTTGATCCATAAAGTTCTCTGAAGGCCATTCACAATGCCGCACTGGAGCATCCCTTGGTGGCTCATCGTCAGCATCACGCATTGCAAGCCTGGGTCCTTGCTTCCTTGAAGAACCACCTTGGAACATTTTCCTAAGCATATTTCTTCCTCTGAAAAATTTCTGAAATTTTTAGTAACTTCAAATAAAAGTAAACCAAGCTCAATAAAATTGATAGCAACTACTCCTACAAGTGACTAGAGCCTATATCAAGCATTAGAACTATTTGGAACCACATAAATTTGACATGCAAGCTCAAGAACATGGTCACCTAGGCAGCACAAATTTGCAATGAATAAAGCACTAGAACAAAAACTAATTGGACCAATGGAGGAGTCACATACCAAGGAACAATCCCCCCAAGCAGTTTTGTGAGAGGTGCTTTGAGCAAGGAGATCGAAAATCGCAGCAAAATGAGCTAGAACTCGTGCCTGAGCTCGATATTGGTGTTTGTGGGAGGAAGAAGGGGTGTGTGGGTGCAGGAATAAGTGGAGGGGGGCCACCGTGGGCCCACGAGGCAGGGGGCGCGCCCTAGGGGGGTAGGGCACGCCCTCCACCCTCGTGGCCAGGTGCTTGCCCCTCCTGCTGTGTTCTTAGTGCCAGATATTCTCAAATATTCCAGAAAAATCATATTCCATTTTCAGGGCATTTGGAGAACTTTTATTTTCAGGGTATTTTTATATTGCACGGATAAATCAGAAAACAAACAGAAAAATACTATTTTTACTTTATTTCAACTAAATAACAGAAAGTAGAGAGGGGATACAGAAGGTTGTGCCTTCTAGTTTCATCCATCTCATGCTCATCAAAAGGAATCCACTAACAAGGTTGATCAAGTCTTGTTAACAAACTCATTCCGAATAACATGGAACCGGAGAAATTTTGAATAACACTATGTTACCTCAACGGGGATATGCACATCCCCTATAATAAGAATATCATATTTCTTCTTGACAGTAGGTAGAGGAAATCCAAAACCTCCAAAAATAATCGATGGAATTTTTCCAATAGAGTTGATACTATGGACCTAAGGTTGTTTCCTCGGAAAGTGTAGCGTATGCTCATTACCATTAACATGAAAAGTGACATTGCCTTTGTTGCAATCAATTACAGCCCCTGCAGTATTCAAAAAAGGTTTTCCAAGAATAAAAGACATACTATCGTCCTCGGGAATATCAAGAATAACAAAGTCCGTTAAAATAGTAACGTTTGCAACCACAACAGGCACATCCTCACAAATACCGACAGGTATAGCAGTTGATTTATCAGCCATTTGCAAAGATATTTCAGTAGGTGTCAACTTATTCAAATCAAGTCTACGATATAAAGAGAGAGGCATAACACTAACACCGGCTCCAAGATCACATAAAGCAGTTTTAACATAGTTTCTTTTAATGGAGCATGGTATAGTGGGTACTCCTGGATCTCCTAGTTTCTTTGGTATTCCACCCTTAAAAGTATAATTAGCAAGCATGGTGGAAATCTCAGCTTACAGTATCTTTCTTTTATTAGTAACAATATCTTTCATATACTTAGCATAAGGATTCATTTTGAGCATATCAGTTAATCGCATACGCAAAAAGATAGGTCTAATCATTTCAGCAAAGCGCTCAAAATCCTCATCATCCTTTTTCTTGGATGGTTTAGGAGGAAAAGGCATGGGTTTCTAAACCCATGGTTCTCTTTCTCTACCGTGTTTCCTAGCAACAAAGTCTCTCTTATCATAACGTTGATTCTTTGATTGTGGGTTATCAAGATCAACAGCAGGTTCAATTTCTACATCATTATCATTGCTAGGTTGAGCATCATCATGAACATCATCATTAACATTTTCACTAGGTTCATGTTCATTACCAGATTGTGTTTCAGCATCAGAAATAGAAATATCATTTGGATTCTCAGGTGGTTCAGCAACAGGTTCACTAGAAGCATGCAAAGTCCTATCGTTTTTCTTTTTCTTCCTTTTAGAAGGACTAGGTGCATCAATATTATTTCTCTGAGAATCTTGCTCAATTCTCTTAGGGTGGCCTTCAGGATACAAAGGTTCCTCAGTCATTTTACCAGTTCTAGTAGCCACTCTAACAGCATAATCATTTTTCTTACTATTCATTTCATTGAGCAAATCATTTTGAGCTTTAAGTACTTGTTCTACTTGAGTGGTAACCATAGAAGCATGTTTAGTAATGAGTTTAAGTTCACCTTTAACTCTAGACATATAATCAAACAAGTGTTCAAGCATATCGGAATTGTATTTCAATTGTCTACCAAAATAAGCATTGAAGTTTTCTTGTTTGACAATAAAATTATCAAACTCTTCTAAGCATTGTCTAGCAGACTTATAGTGAGGAATATCACCTTCATCAAATCTATAGAGAGAATTTACCTTTACTACCTGTGTCGGGTTATCAAGACTGTGAGTTTCTTCAATAGGTGAAGGATTAAGATCATATGTTTCTTCAACGGGCGGTAGATTAAGACCATGTATTTCTTCAATAGGAGGTAAATTATTAACATCTTCAGCTTCAATACCTTTTTCTTTCATAGATTTCTTTGCCTCTTGCATATCTTCAGGACTGAGAAATAGAACACCCCTCTTCTTCGGAGTTGGTTTAGGAATAGGCTCAGGAACTGGCTCAGGAAGTGTCCAATTATTTTCATTTGTCAACATATTATTCAATAGAATTTCAGCTTCATTCGGTGTTCTTTCCCTGAAAACAGAACCAGCACAACTATCCAGGTAATCTCTAGAAGCATCGGTTAGTCCATTATAAAAGATATCAAGTATTTCATTTTTCTTAAGAGGATGATCAGGCAAAGCATTAAGTAACTTAAGAAGCCTCCCCCAAGCTTGTGGGAGACTCTCTTCTTCAATTTGTACAAAATTGTATATTTCCCTCAAAGCAGCTTGTTTCTTATGAGCAGGGAAATATTTAGCAGACAAGTAATAAATCATACGCTGGGGACTACGCACACAACCAGGATCAAGAGAATTAAACCATATCTTAGCATCACCCTTTAATGAGAACGGAAATATTTTAAGGATATAAAGGTAGTGTGTTCTCTCATCATTAGTGAACAGGGTGGCTATATCATTTAATTTAGTAAGATGTGCCACAACAGTTTCAGATTCATAGCCATGAAAAGGATCAGATTCAACCAAAGTAATTATATTAGGATCAACAGAGAATTCATAATCCTTATCAGTAACACAGATAGGTGAAGTAGCAAAAGCAGGGTCAGGTTTCATTCTAGCACTAAGAGATTGCTGCTTCCATTTAGCTAATAACCTCTTGAGTTCATATCTATCTTTGCAAGCTAAAATAGCTAAAGCGGCTTCTTTTTCAAAAACATAACCCTCAGGAATAACAGGTGAGTCTTCATCATCACTTTCATCTATATAATCAGTTTCAATAATTTCTTTCTCTCTAACCCTAGCAATTTGTTCATCAAGAAATTCACTAAGTGGCACAGTAGTATCAAGCATGAAAGTAGTTTCACCATAAGTATCATGCATAACAGAAGTGGCATCATCAATAACATGCGACATATCAGAACGAATAGCAGAAGCAGGTTTAGGTGTCGCAAGCTTACTCAAAACAGAAGGTGAATCAAGTGCAGAGCTAGATGGCAGTTCCTTACCTCCCCTCGTAGTTGAGGGATAAATTGTTGTCTTAGCGTCTTTCAAGTTCTTCATAGTGACCAGCAGATATAAATCCCAAGTGACTCAAAGAATAGAGCTATGCTCCCCGGCAACGGCGCCAGAAAATAGTCTTGATAACCCACAAGTATAGGGGATCGCAACAGTTTTCGAGGGTAGAGTATTCAACCCAAATTTATTGATTCGACACAAGGGGAGCCAAAGAATATTCTCAAGTATTAGCAGTTGAGTTGTCAATTCAACCACACCTGGATAACTTAGTATCTGCAGCAAAGTATTTAGTAGCAAAGTAGTATGATAGTAGTGGTAACGGTAACAAAAGTAACGGTAGCAAAAGTAATATTTTTGGTGTTTTGTAGTGATTGTAAAAGTAGCAACAGAAAAGTAAATAAGCGAAGAACAATATATGAAAAGCTCGTAGGCATTGGATCGGTGATGGAGAATTATGCCGGATGCGGTTCATCATGTAACAGTCATAACATAGGGTGACACAGAACTAGCTCCAATTCATCAATGTAATGTAGGCATGTATTCCGAATATAGTCATACGTGCTTATGGAAAAGAACTTGCATGACATCTTTTGTCCTACCCTCCCGTGGCAGCGGGGTCCTAATGGAAACTAAGGGATATTAAGGCTTCCTTTTAATAGAGTACCGGAACAAAGCATTAGCACATAGTGAATACATGAACTCCTCAAACTATGGTCATCACCGGGAGTGGTCCCGATTATTGTCACTTTGGGGTTGCCGGATCATAACACATAGTAGGTGACTATAGACTTGCAAGATAGGATCAAGAACTCACATATATTCATGAAAACATAATAGGTTCAGATCTGAAATCATGGCACTCGGGCCCTAGTGACAAGCATTAAGCATAGCAAAGTCATAGCAATATCAATCTTCGAACATAGTGGATACTAGGGATCAAACCCTAAAAAAACTAACTCGATTACATGATAGATCTCATCCAACCCATCACCGTCCAGCAAGCCTACGATGGAATTACTACGCACGGCGGTGAGCATCATGAAATTGGTGATGGAGGATGGTTGATGACGACGACGACGACGAATCCCCCTCTCCGGAGCCCCGAACGGACTCCAGATCAGCCCTCCCGAGAGGTTTTAGGGCTTGGCGGCGGCTCCGTATCGTAAAACGTGATGAATCCTTCTCTCTGATTTTTTTGTCCCCGAAAGTGAATGTATGGAGTGGGAGTTGAGGTCGGTGGAGCGTCAGGGGGCCCACGAGGTAGGGGGCGCGCCCTGGGGTGTAGGCGCGCCCCCCACCCTCGTGGACAGGGTGTGGGCCCCCTGACGTCGATTTTTCTTCCAGTATTTTTCTTATTTTCCAAATAGATGTTCCGTGGAGTTTCAGGTCATTCCGAGAACTTTTGTTTCTGCACATTAATAACACCATGGAAAGTCTGCTGAAAACATCGTCAGTCTGGGTTAGTTCCATTAAAATCATGCAAGTTAGAGTCCAAAACAAGAGCAAAAGTGTTTGGAAAAGTAGATACGACGGAGACGTATCAACGCCGTGTCGACGCGCCCGAAACCAAGCTCCACGTCCTGCCTCCTTGCTGGCCTCGCCAACGCGTCTGGACGACGCCACGCGCCACCCCGGTCCCTCTCCCCCACTCCCTCGCCCTTTCACCGCCTTTGCACTCTCTCTGCAGCGCGCCCGAACACCCCGCTACACGCCGACGAGCACCGCCGCAGCCACGGCCATCCCCTAGCCCAACCACCGTGACCAATAGCTCCGCAAGGACGAGAAGCATCTCCTCGACGAGCCACGCAATCCGGATTTCACCGCAACACTGCCATCGATGCCTTCTTCAACCTCAGGACCGCCGGCCATCTCTGTCAAATTCGTCGGCTCCGGAACGTCCCCGACCTCGACGAGCGTCCCCTCGTCATCGCTGTGAGCCCCTAACCACTTACCCCCTGCTCCCCTCGTCGAACTCATGCCGCAGCCATTGATCCCCGCCATGCCAGAAGCTCACCGCCGCCCGGCCTTGTCGCCGCCATGGCCCGAGCTCGAACGGGTCGCGCCCGTGCACCTCACCGAGCTCCTGGTGACCCCAGGAGGCTGCGCAGCGCTTTACCTTGCTCGCCTGTGCTCCGCAACGCCGTTTTCCCCGAGTTCCAAACTCCGGCCACCGCCGCGAGCTCCGTTCCGGCAAGCTCCGGCCACCCCAGCTCCCTCCGCCGCCACCTCTAGATGCGCCGCACCCCCAGCTACCTGTAGCCTCAAACCGCACGCCAAACCATCGCCTAAGGATGGCAATTTTATCCATAGACATGGATATCCATGGATATCTGACCCGAATGGATAGGGTTTGGATATGCTTTTGTGTCCACGGGCGGCGCCCAAACCCGACCCGGTTGTTCGTGGGTAGGGCATGGATATAATCTTGTACCCATGGATATACCCAAACCCAACCCGATAGTATGACTTAATGGGAAAAAATCTGATATCCCTGCCCCACGTTCACATGTCCCATGACAAATTTACATTTTTTTATCTAAAACATGCATAAGAAATTACACAATCCCCATCGTAACTTTTATAAGTTGACAGTCAATCCCCTCCCTAACATACTCCAACACCCCTTCCCTTATTTTTATATCCCTCTTAAATGACTCATCATTCTCATATGTTCGAAAAATACTAAATGATCTTAGGTTGTTACTGGATGTTGATTTACCATAAATGAAGCCTAGCCTGCCACGAGGTGAAGAATGGAAGAGTTTATGTTAATATTGTGTTAAGTCTTATTTATATATCTCGAGAGGACCCAATGGATATCCAGTGGATATGGATATCCATCGGATTTGGACATGGACACAATTTTTCACCCATGGATTTTTTCATGGGCGGGCAAAGACTGTCTTCATGGATATGGATATGGATTTGATATTGTTCAACCCGACCCATTGCCATCCCTACCATCGCCCGTAGCACAAATCCGAGCCGCGCCGCCGTCGATTTGGTCGCCGCCAGCCAGGCTCCGGCGATTGCCGACGTGGCCGTCATTAGAGCCTAATGACGCCGCTAATTTAAACCCCACCGTCACTTGACAGACGGGCCCCACCGGCTTATTTAACCAGTTAATGGAATTAGTTAGAATTAGTCTAACTCTGCTGGACCCACGCGTCAGCATTGACTTTGCTGACGTGGCCGTTGACCGGTCCCACCTGTCTGTGACTCGAGCTAGCACCGTGAGACTGACCAGTGGGACCCACTAGTCAGGTTTGACCTGGACCCACCCTGTTGACTGGCTGACATCACGGTGACGCAGTGGTGATGTCATAAATGCTTTTCTGGATTTAAGTAAATCTAAATGATTTATTTAATTCAGGAAATGTCCTAAACTTCTAAAAATCATAGAAAATAAACCGTAACTCCAAATGAAATAAGTTATATATGAAAAATGATCAGAAAAATCCAATCTATCCATATGCACTGGTTTCATGCATGTGTAAACAACTTAACGTTGCTGTTCATATCAAAACATGATAATGCACTTTATAAATTCATGGTTTGAGTTTGAATTTGAATCTTTGGTTCAAATAAGCTCAAACCCTTCTGTTCTTAGCTGCATTAGCTCAAATCACAGCATATCGCCATGTCATGATCGTGCATCATATTGTGCATTGCATTGATCGTGTTTCTTCTCTGTTGCCGGTGTTGTTCCCTCCTCGGTAGACGTTGTTCCGACGTTGTGATCGTTGACACTGATGAAGACTCAATGCCATCTTCAGAAGTGCCAGGCAAGCAAAACCCCCTTGTTCATTCCGATACAATCCCACTCTCTCGCTCCTGCTCTCTTTTACTGCATTAGGACAACAACGATTCAACTGTTACATGTTGCGGTAGCTGAACCCCTTTCCTCTGCATGACCTGTCATTGCCACAGTAAATAGATGAAACCCACTAGAATGAGTAGGAGTTGTTTGAGCCCTGATGTGCCTACTCATTCATGCTTTTTTGTCATGTCTTCTATTGCTTAGAGTTGAGTCAGGTCTGATTCATCGGGGATGAATTGGAATGTGGTGAACATGTCCTACTGCTGAGAGCTAAGTGTGTGAACACGATTTGGTAAAGGTAGCGATGAGAGGCCATGTAGGAGTACATGGTGGGTTGTCTCATTGCAGCCGTCCTCAGGAACTGAGTTCTGTGTTTGTGATCCATGAACAGTTACTACCACACATTGGGCTCTGGGCGCTCCAAGCTCTCTCGACTTATTAATCAACCTGATCTCTGTCCAGGAGTTGCAACTAGTTTCTGGTGTTTGTCGGTAGTGTTAGTAGTCTACCAAGTGGTACCCGGTACAGGTGGGCTTGGGACAGACTAGGCACCGTGGCACGGTGTACCAAGCGTAGATCCATCCATCAAGGTGGGCTTGGGAACCCTGCACACATCGTTTGGGGCCGTGAGCGACACCCCGGCCGGATCTCCTTGCGGATGGAACCCGAATAGGCGATAAACCTGGACTAGAGACTTGTGTGGTTAGTCAGGTCGTGGCCGACTCCCTCGCCAGGCTTCCGCTTGAAGGTTGCCGAGATACACGACGTGTACATGGTGGTAAGTGGCGAGAGCGTGTGTGAGGAAGTACACCCCTGCAGGGTTAACATCATCTATTAGAACAGCCGTGTCCGCGGAAAAGGACTTCTGGGTTGCCTGTACAGTTCATAGCCAAGTGAAAGTGGATACTCTAAAATGCGCAAGATAAGCGTGAGTGCTATGGATAGCGTTCTCGTAGGGAGACGGGAGTGGATCCATAGTGGTGTATTGATATGGTGAATATGTGGACTCGTGTGCGCCACCTCGAAAGAGTTACTTGTAGTCGTAGTTCAGGATAGCCACCGAGTCAAAGCTGGCTTGCTGCAGTCAAACTCCACCACCCCCTTTATTGATACCGATGCATATGTAGCTAGTTCTGATGTAAGTCTTGCTGGGTACATTTTTACTCACGTTTGCTTATTTTATGTTTTGCAGAGAGACTTCAGTCTCACTAGTAGTTCCGCGTGGACTCCGACGTTTAGCTTGTTACCTCAGCTACGATCTTGTACCCTTGGGAGGGTCTTCTGGATAGTCAGGCTTCTGAGCCTTTTTCATTTGTAGTTGTCTGTACTCAGACATGTTCATGCTTCCGCTTGTTGCTTGTATGCTCTGTATGTTGGGTCATGAGACCCATGTTTGTAATATCTGGCTCTTCGGAGCCTAATGAATAAATACTTTGAGTCATAGAGTTTTGTTGTGATGCCATGTTGTATTTACACATATCGAGCATATTGTGTGTATGATTGAAATGCTTGGTATGTATGGGATCCGACAACCTAGTTGTTTATCCTTGGTAGCCTCTCTTATGGGGAAATGTAGTCTTGTGCTTCCATGAGCCATAGTAGTCCGCTACAGCCCGGTTCACCGGAGTCCTGCTAGCCGAGCACTACTGCCCCAGAACACTTAACTAACCGACATGTGATTCATTTCGTTCCTGTGTCTGTCCCTTCGGGGAAATGTCACGCGGTGACATCCCGAGTCCTGCCTAGCCTGCTACAGCCCGGTTCACCGGAGTCCTGTTAGCCCAGTGCTACAGCCCGGATTCGCACGCTGCTGACCGACATGCTCGATGTTGATTCATGTATGCCTGTCCCCGTAAGTTAGTGCCACTTTGGGTTCACGACTAGTCATGTCGGCCCGGGTTCTCTGTCATATGGATGCTAGCAACACTATCATATACGTGAGCCAAAAGGCGCAAACGGTCCCGGGCCATGGTAAGGCGACACCCGTGGTAATACCGTGCGTGAGGCCGCAAAGTGATATGAGGTGTTACCGGCTATATCGATGTGACTTGGAATCGGGGTCCTGACAGCTGTTCTCCTCCTCCTCCTCCTCGTCCTCAGCGGCGGAGGAAAGGGTCACCTCGTCTTCGGACGTCATGTCCGAAGCACCCTTGCGACGGGGGCCACCTTTGGCCCCCTTGGCCTTCTTTTCCGGCGGCCGATAGGGCACCGGAACCAGCATCTTTGCCAGGAGCGAGATGACTGGCTCTTCGGGCAGCAGAGCCGAACTCTGGATCCGCTCCGCTCTCTCCGTCCACACCTGAAAAAATACAGCAAAGATTAGGCATCCTCCTTGAATAGACAAGTGGAAGGTATGCCTTGAGAAAAGGAGAACTTACCGCATTGGCGGGATGAGTGTGATCGTGCCCAAGGTTCGAATCTATGACCGGCGGCTTCTCGTTGCCCTTGAAGAGCAACTTCCAGGCATCATCGTGAGTAGTTCCGAAGAGCCCTCCCAGGGTCTAGTGCTTCTCTGGATCGAATTCCCATAAAGGAAAGCTTTGGCTTTGGCAGGGGAGAATCCGGCGAACCAGCATCACCTGGATCACGTCGACGAGCTTGATGTTTTTTATCCACCATACTCTAAATGCACGTTTGCAGCGCTATCAGCTCGTTTGACGCCGACCAATCGGGGCCCTTCTCCTTCCAGGAGGTGAGCCGCATTGGAGCTCCGGCCTTAAACTCGGGAGCCGCCGCCCAAGTGGCGCCGCGTGGCTCTGTGATGTAGAACCACTGCTTCTGCCACTCTTTGACAGTCTCCACAAAAGTGCCTGTGGGCCTAGTGACGTTGGGCATCTTGCTCACCATGGCGCCTCCGCACTCCGCGTGCTGACCATCCACAACCTTCGGCTTCACATTGAAGACCTTGAGCCATAGGACGAAGTGGGGCTGGATGCGGAGGAAGGCCTCGCACACGACAATGAATGCCGAGATGTTGAGGAAGGAGTTCGGGGCTAGATCATGGAAATCTAGCTCGTAATAGTACATCAGTCCGCGGATGATGGGGTGAAGTGGAAACCCCAACCGCGGACGAAGTGAGGGAGGAAAACTACCCTCTCAGTAGGCTTCGGGGTAGGGATGACTTGCCCCTTGGTGGGCAGACGGTGGGCGATTCCTTTCGCCAGATACCCGGCCGCCCGAAGCTGGGTGATGTCCTTCTCCTTGACGGAGGAGACCATCCACTTGCCTTGGCCTCCGGATCCGGACATGATTGAGTGCTTCCTTGAGGTGGAGAAGATAGGAACTTGGGCGCTGGAGCTCGAGAATGGAAGGACAGAGAGGAGGAGGAGACGTGGGTGAAGAAAGGGAATCCTTATCTTCTTATAAAGACCGTGAATATTGAACGCCTCCCCACTCGCCTTAAAACTCGCTTGTTCCCAAGGGCTGTAAATGGCACGGTTGAGTTACCCACACCCGTATTGATGAGAATCCCGCAATAAGGGGACACGATCTCTGCTTCGACAGGACGTGCCAATGACAACCGCATCTCAAAACGTGGAGCGGCAGACGAGAAACAGTTCAAAATTATGACCGGGCAGACGTGATGTGATGTTGCAAAAAGTTATCAGCGGATTGGACTTGTGGAATATTATAGTCACTGCGGTTGTGTGTGGTATGTGTGTTACACGTCCAGACACGATCATTATGTCTGAAGACTGTCTTGGAGTTCGGAAGGAGGAACCCACCTTGCAATGTCGAAGACAAATCTGCGTGCCGGATACCTCGTCATTGAAGCCAGGTTCAGGGGCTACTAAGGGAGTCCTGGACTAGGGGGTCCTCGTGCGTCCGGCCTGTTAGCCATGGGCCGGAGTGATGGGCTGTAAAGATACAAAGACCGAAGACTCTACCCGTGTCCGGATGGGACTCTCCTTGGCGTGGAAGGAAAGCTTGGCGATCAAATGTGTAGATTCCTTTCTTTGTAACCGACCTTGTGTAAACCTAGATCCTCTCGGTGTCTATATAAACCGAGGAGTTAGTCCGGAGGCAGATATACTCATTCCCATAGTCATATAGGCTAGACTTCTAGGGTTTAGCCATTACGATCTCGTGGTAGATCAGCTCTTGTAATACTCATATTCATCAAGATCAATCAAGCAGGAAGTAGGGTATTACCTCCATAGAGAGGGCCCAAACCTGGGTAAACATTGTATCCCCTGTCTCCTGTTACCATCGACCTTAGACGCACAGTTCGGGACCCCCTACCCGAGATCCGCCGGTTTTGACACCGACATTGGCGCTTTCATTGAGAGTTCCACTGTGCCATCCCCTAAAGGTTTGATGGCCCCTTCAATCGTCAATAACGACGCTGTCCAAGGGGAGACTTTTCTCCCCGGACAGATCTTTGTATTCGGCGGCTTCGTGCTGTGGACCAACTCGTTTGGCCATCTGGAGCAGATCGATAGCTACGCCCCTGGTCACTAGGTCAGATTTGGGAGCTTAAACTGCATTGCGGACATCCCTGGAGATTTGATCTTCGCCGGATTCGAGACCACGGCGACCGCTCCTGGTCACCTCGATGAACATGACCTAAATCTGTCATCAGACCGCATCCAGGAGATAGCTCCTGTAACTACTCTGGCTCTAGATCCGGAGCAGACTGCGCCATCCAAGGACGGGAAGCTCAACCCCGCCATAGAGGTTATAGATCCCACGGCGCTGGAGCCGCACATAGACTTAACCTCACACGATATATGTGTCACCGGAACTCCGGACTCGTCTTCGGCCATAAGTTCCGAACCATGTGCGTCCGCGGACGCCGAGCTTGATCAGCTATCGATCTTCGAATTCAGCGTCGCAAACATCTTCCGACACTCGCCCCTCGGCGATGTGCTAAACTCATTAAAGAACCTATCCTTGGCGGGGGACTCACAGCCGAACTATGTTCCGTTCGAACTAGGGGCTGATGATGGAGAATTTTTCTTCCCACCCGCCACCCACTTCATAGCCACTGTCGCCACATCTTCTGAAGACAATCTCCAATCCGGTAGGATAGAAGAGGGCTAGGGTTTCTCAAGCACAAGAGAGTGCTAGGAAGGATGTGTAGCATGTTTCTGGTGTGCTTGAATCTCAATGGGCTATCGTTCGGTGCCCTGCTAGAACATGGAGCACCAAGAAGATGTGGAAGGTGATGACTCCTTGTGTGATCATGCACAACATGAACGTAGAGGATGAGCGTGAGGATAAAAATGTTGTGCCTGGGCAAAGAAGGGACCAAATCCGGGTCCGTTTGCATCGGCCGGTTGGAGTTGTCCTCAGGGCCCATATATTATAGAGGCCATGGCTGATCCGACGCAGATGGCGCGTGTCAGTCTTCTTGGTGGTCTTGGACCAGTCAGCGACCCATGCCGTCGCAAGCTCCTCGTTGGTAAGGACCCAACGCGATGCTACCTGTGTCTTGGCAAAGGTGGTCGACCAACACGCCCGGCACCACAGACAGTCCGTCCCTAGGGTGACGGTTGGTTTCGGTCTCACGTCTCTAGTGGCGATCTAGGGTTTCTAGCCCCCGCCGCCTCAGAACCCCGTCCCCGTCCAATCGATCCTTGCAGCCCTGTACAGGTCGACGCCGGAGCCTCGTCCCGTCGCAGTCCACCACCGTAACCCCCACCATAAGCCTTTCGCGTGTGTGCTAGGGCACGCGATCGTACACCACCTCCCCCTAGTTTTTAGATCTGGTTCGCGGAGCAGGAAGATAGAATGGAGAGGGTTGAAGGGCAGTTGAAAAACTTAAAGTTGTCGGAGCGGGAGAAGAAGGGAGTCAAGATCGGGTGGAGTGGATCTGGTAAGGCTGGCATAGTTGAGCCTCAAGCCCTCGCAAAGCTGATGTCCGAAAAACCGGTGTTCGTGGAGGCTATGGCTAAAACTCTAGGCAAGATCTAGTGTCCAATCAAAGGAGTTGACTGTAAGGAGGTAGGAGAAAATATGTTCCTGTTCATGTTTGGGCAGGAGTCGGGCAACAGGATGGCTCTAGGGAGCAGACCTTGGGAGTTCGGGAACGATCTGCTTGTGATTGAAGATTTTGTACCTGCGAAGAGGATCGAGGATTACACTTTCGATACCATTCCTATATGGGTTCGGATTATGTGCCTGCCCTTAGGCATGATGAACAGGGATGTTGGAGAAGCTATTGGGAAGGAGATTGGGGAAGTTCTTGATGTGGAAGCTAGAGCTGATGGTGTGGCGGTTGGGAGATTTCTTTGTGTGAAAGTTAAGATGGGCATCAAACACCCGCTAATGAGGGGCATCAGGGTGGAGCAAGAGGAGGAGGGGGCTGGTCAGACTAGGGATGTTGAGAAGGTCTCCGATCAGGAGGATGATGACAAAAACTGGTGTCCTTTTGAATATGAATACCTCCCCGAGTTTTGCTATGTGTGTGTGGGATTCTGGGACATGAGGATAAGATGTGTAATGGCAAGCTGAAACAAGGGGAAAAGGCGCAGTTTGGGCCATGGCTGAGGGCATATATGCCGAGGCGGAATGGTGGAGGGGCCCGAGGAAGATGGGTTGAGGGTGGAGCTTATCGGAGTGGGCGTAATGTAGGCAGCAAAGGCATGGGTGTTTGGAGAGGGCGGTCCTTGTCGGCTAGTGATGCGCCGTCCTGACGTAGGAACACGAAGAGCTGGGGTGATCTCGCGGATGAGGAAGAGAAGGGGCAGGAGGTGACGAGCCCGTTGAAAATATCGAATGAGCGTGGTCGGGGAGGGAGGGGTGTAGTGGGAGTTGTTAAATAGATCACTTTTAAGTCCACTAAGCAGAATAAACAAAGGGAGCAGGAAGGGGTGGAGGGGAGTGAACAACCCCAGGTGGTTACACAAACTGAGAGGGACCCAAAGGAGGGGCCCCAAGGTTCAAAAACAGGCCAGTGCACAGAGTCTGAGGCCATGCAGAAGGACAACACCATGCAGATCGACGTAAACACGTCCCTGGTGCCCAGCATGCAGGAGGATGGAGCGAGTCAGGAGCGGCAGGAGGGTGGTGCGAAACCAGGCAAATATGCGGGTACCTTCAAGAAGAAAGGAAGAGGGCAGGACAGGACTACATCGGTACACAGTATTGAGAACATATCTGGCCTTAAGAGGGCAGCCGAGGGTGCTGAGTTTGATGAGGATGGGGAAGCAAAGAGAGTGAAGCAAGTTGTGGTGTCTGTTGGTGGGGGTGGTGAGGTAGAAGAAGATACTCAGAAAGCGGGGCTGCCAGAACAGCCCTGCGGGACCCAATGAAAATAATCTCTTGGAACTGCCGGGGATTGGGGAACAGGCTGGCAGTTCATGGTCTTCTGAATATCCAGAAGAGGGAGGACCCTGATATTCTGTTCTTATCGGAGACTAAGATGAATAAGGAGAGGATGAGTAGGTTTAGGGATTTGTTAGGGCTACATCATATGGTGGCTCAAGATAATAAAGGCAAGAGCGGCGGCTTAGCTTTGTTTTGGAGGAAAGGAATAAATGTGACTGTATGGTGGATGGGTAGGATGCACATCGATGCTATTGTGGAGGAGAAGGATGGGTTCAAGTGGCGGTTGACTGGTTTGTATGGCGAGTCACACATTGATAAAAAGGTCGAGACATGGCGGCTACTTAGGACTCTTCATCATCAAGTCCAGATGTCGTGGGTCTGTCTAGGTGATTTCAATGAAATCCCCTTCAATCATGAAAAGCAAGGGGGGGGGGCCTCGCTCCCATAGATTTATGCAAAACTTCCGAGATGCCCTTGATTATTGTAATTTGCATGACCTCGGCTTCGAGGGAGATGTCTTTACTTGGAGGAATAAAAATTACCACATTGATGGTTATATTCGTGAAAGACTTGACAGGGCTGTCGCTACGCCCGAATGGTGTGCGAGGTTCCCGGCGTATAAGATGATTAATGGGGATCCACGGAAATCTGACCACCGGCCTGTTACTCTCATGCTAGATGGCAGCCGGGGCCGCGACGAGCTGCGCGGGGTGACCGGTTTTTGCGGTTTGAGGCTAGATGACTCTTGGAAGGTAAATGTGATGATATTGTGAAGGAGTCCTGGGAGGGGGGAGGGGGAGATAATGCGTGGGAGAAGTTGAAAGGGGTTGTTAAAGCTCTAAACACTTGGAGCAGGGATGTGTTGGGAGATCTGGGGAAGAGGATAAAGAAGCTCCGGGGTGAGTTGGAGGCTGTTAGAAGGGAGCCCATTTCGGAGAGTCAGGTGAGGAGGGAGCAAACTATTAGTTTTAAGTTGGAACGCCTGGAGGAGCAGGAAGATCTGGTTTGGAGGCAACGGGCTCATGTAAATTGGCTTGTGAATGGGGACCGGAACACAAATTTTTTTCAAGCCTTTGCCTCGGAGAGAAAGCGGAAGAATTTCATTCATAAGCTGAGAAAGGAGAATGGGGAAGTTGTGGAGAGCGAGGAGGGGATGAAGGAGCTAGTGGCTAACTACTTTTCGTCTCTGTTTACTTCTGTCGCAGGTGATAACGCTAGCGATATTCTGAATCACATTGCCCCAAGAGTTACAGACCAAATGAATGCGCACTTGACGGCTGAATTTACAGCTAAGGAGGTAAAAGCTGCCCTTGATGAGATTGGGGACCTGAAAGACCCTGGTATGGATGGTTTCCCCGCTGTTTTCTACAAACACTATTGGCACCTAGTCGGTGACGAGGTAACACGGGAGGTGTTGCATGTATTGCGAGGTGGCAGTATGCCGGAGGGATGGAACGATACCCTAGTGGTACTTATCCCAAAGGTGCAGAACCCTGAATACTTGAAGGATCTTCGCCCTATTAGCCTTTGCAATGTCGTGTAGAAGCTCATGTCGAAAGTCTTGGCGAACCGACTTAAGTGCATATTGGGTGGAATCATCTCACCAAATCAGAGTGCATTTGTGCCGGGGAGGCTGATATCTGATAACACCATTTTGGCATATGAAATGACACACTTTTTGAAACGGAAGCGGACGGGAAGCACGAGCTATGCTGCACTAAAACTGGATATGAGTAAAGCATACGATCGTGTTGAATGGAGCTTTCCGGAGAGGGTGATGAGGCAACTGGGGTTCGCTGAACAGTTTGTGCAGCTTATTAGTACATGTATTCGGTCAGTGAGGTTCAGGTTCAAGGTTAACGGGATGTGTACAGACCAAGTAATACCGGAGCGTGGTCTCCGTCGGGGCGAGCCCATTTCGCCTTATCTGTTCTTAATCTGTGCTGCGGGATTATCATCGCTACTGCACCATGCCGAGGAGTCCGGGAGGATCAGAGGGATTCAGTTGGCCCCCCAGCCCCCCCCCCCCAATTAGCCATCTATTGTTTGCTGACGACTCGCTGCTGCTCATGGAGGCCTCACCGGAAAGTATTGTTGTTGTGAATCAGATTTTGCATGTGTACAAGAGAGGTTCGGGCCAAGTCATTAACCACGACAAATCTGCTGTGCTCTTCAGCAAAAATACCTCTAATTCGAAGAAACTGGTACTGCTCACTGCTCTAGGGCTACGGCCTGAAAGCTTGAATGGGAAATATTTGGGCCTGCCGAGCTATGTGGGTCGATCCCGCCAGAAATGCTTTGAGTATTTACGGGACAAAATCTGGGATATATTAAAGGGTTGGAAAATCAAGTTGTTGTCTAAGGCCGCGAAGGAGATCCCGATCAAAACTGTAATCCAAGCTATACCTACATATGCTATGGCGTGCTTCAACCTTACAAAGGAACTGTGTGAGAGCATCAGCACCATGGTGTGTAAATTTTGGGGGGCTAACCAGGAAGATGAACATAAGCATCATTGGATTAGCTGGGAAAGGATGTGTTTGCCAAAGGATCAAGGCGGTCTCGGTTTCCGGGACCTGCATACGTTTAACGTGGCCATGCTCGCCCGTCAAGTGTGGCGACTTCTCCAGTTCCCTGACTCCCTGTGTGCCCAAGTCCTCAAGGCCAAGTATTTTCCTGACCGCGATCTTCTAGCAGCTAGAGTGCAGCCAGGAATGAGCTATGTTTGGCGGAGTATTCTGCAAGGCCTCGAGGTTGTTAAAGCCGGGATGAGATGGAGGGTTGGATCGGGCGAGAACATACGGATTTGGTTTGACCCATGGTTGCCGTCAAACGACACTAGGAGGCCTAGTAGGTTACAAGGGGGAAACCTGCTGACGAAGGTGGCAGAACTCATTGACCCAGCAACTAATCAGTGGGATCACCAGCTAGTGTCACAAACTTTTACACCGGCAAACGCAGCAACTGTCTTGACTATTCCCATTTGTGATCAGTATGAGGATTTTGTGGCATGGCATTTTGATAAGAGAGGGCTGTTCTCTGTATGATCGGCCTACCGGGTGCATAATGAGTTACATCTGCAGCAAAGGACCAGACAACCTGGTGAGGGCACTGCTGGAAGCCAGCAAAGAACTTGGTTCTGGAAAAAGCTGTGGCAAATCTGGTGCCCTGCGCATGTGCATCACTTCTTATGGCGCCTGGCTCACAACAGCCACCCACTACTCCGGAATGTTGAGCGAATTGGGGTTGAGCTTGATACGAATTGCCAACTATGCGGCCGCCGGCCGGAGGACGGAGGACATCTATTCCTACGGTGCAAGGAGGTGAAGAAAGTCTGGAGGGAGTGTGGTCTGGAGCGAGTCCGATCTGAACTCCTGGCTGCACAGTCACCTAAAGCTATGCTCGAGTCCATTTTCAAACTCCCAGATGAGCTGGGCCTCAAAGCAGCCAGCCTCATGTGGTCTTGGTGGTCGGAAAGGAACAAAACGAACCATAACAAAAAGAGGCTAGAGCCTGAAGCTTTTGGCGCTAAGGTGCGACTTGATCTTGCTGAATGGAGAGAATTCCTCGGGAAGAAGAACCAGGCCACACCTAGACCGTCAGCGCTTTGGGAGCCCCCCCTCCAGACTACATCAAGATCAACTTTGATGCATCATATGACATGGCAACAGGATCAGGGGGATGGGGTGCCCTAGCCAGGAATGCCGAAGGCGAAATGGTCCTGGCAGCGGCGGGAGGGCTGCAGAATATGCAGGATGCTATGCATGCGGAAGCGTCTGCACTGCTCAAGGCAATCCAGGTCGCTGAACATTTTGGGATGGGATGGGTGATTTTCCAGACGGACTGTCTCCCCTTGCAGCAGGCAACGGCCTCGTCGATGTCAGATCGCAACCCCATGGGAGTCTTATTCAGGGAAGCGAAGTTCCAGTTGCAGCAAGAGTTTATTGATGCCAATGTAGTGTTCCAGCCCAGGAATTGTAACAAACCAGCGCATCTGCTGGCAGCCTCTCATGGTCGGAACCTCCCAACTGGCCAGCATGCTTGGCTCTCGGAGTTCCCCGTAGATGTAATGCGTGTTGTGGCCGCCGATTTGGTCGGTCCACCGTAATTTTGGAATGCAAGGTATTCCAGCCCAAAAAAAAACACGCCCGACACCACTCTGCCTCGGTGTGGGCTTTGGAGCGCCCGGACAATGAGGAGGACATGCCGCTGAAAGTGAATCTAATCAGCTTGGTGGATTTGAATAATTATTGGCAACATAACTCAAGGAACTAATGCTTATCTAGTTTATCTCCCGAAAGGTCGTTGTGCGTGGACCAAAGGAAATGAAATGTGACCCTCAAATTATCAGGAAGACAAGCGTTGGCCAAGCTTAGAATTATCCATTTTTATTTTAGTGATCCAAGATCATATTGAGTTTATAAGCATGCCGATACTATCAAAAGGTGATCAGTAAGCTGTGCTGAGTTTCTTTCTATTTGAGTTTAAAGATCAAACTCTAAACGCCCTCAAAAGTCTTCAATTCCTCCTCTATACCTACCTAACTTTCATATATTCGGAGATGCCAAGCTCTTCCAGTCGAAACCACCGAGCAGTTCATCCAAATATAACCGTTGCAAACGCTAGAACTTTGGAGCACCAATCATTCTACTCGGAACAACCAATGCACTTGGCAAAACTTCTGTTGTCCGCTCAGAATTTCCGAACACCCCTCACTCGGAGTCCTGAAGCGTTTATAGAGAGGGAAAACGGCGGGAGGCGCCAGGGCTTGGCGAACGCCTAGCCCCTCTCTCGTACGAGCCTAATGCTTCGTGTGTGTGCATGGTGGGATCTCTTTTTTCGCGACAACTATCATCGTTGGATTCACTATGATGTTCCATCAAAAAAAAATTGACTGATACAAAAAACAACCAGGCACCTGAGCCATAGGTGCTTCCTGTGTGTTTCTGGTGAGCTGTCATCACCCTCATTTGCCTTTTATTTCTCTTTCCCTTTCTTCAAAAAATTAGCTTCAAATACAGCGGAAACACGGAAACGTGTCAGAATCCTATTGGCTGCAGAGTTTCCCTCTGGATAGCAGCACAATCCCAAGCGCCAATCAAAGACCATCATCACTGGAGCCACACCAGCGAGCTCCGGTAGAGCCAGAACGACGGCGGAGAAAATCACCACAGCATTTCCAGCAGAGCGGCCTAAAATGGCAGCCATTCTCGGGCGCGCCGGCACCACCGCCACCGGCGGCTTCCGGCGGCACCATCAAGAAACCAGCCGCGGCGGCCGTCGGCGAGATGCGGTCGTCGTCGCGGCCGTGACCGGCGCCGCGCCGCAGGAGGGGTCGCTGGAGCGGCCGGCGTGGTCCGGGGAGACGCCGGTGTCGCGGCTCGTCGCCGCGCTCATCGCCTTCAAGCCGCTCTACTCCCTCATGAAGCTCGCCTCCCGCGAGGTCATCATCAGGTAGGCACCGCACGCCATTGGCCGTCAGTTAGCTAGCTGTCGGGCTTCTCGTCAGCAATGTAGTGGTGGTGGTTGGACTTGGACATCGTGATGGTGGAGGTCATGGGTGATTGTTATCCAGGACGGCGGAGAAGTCCAACATCCCGTGGAGGGAGATGACGAGGAAGGTGCTGGAGTCGGACGTGTACGAGGTGTTCGAGAGGATACGAGACCCCAATATCATCTACCCTGACTGTGAGCATCCCCACTTCTCCGTCAGCTTATTTTTTCGATAACAAATTTCTTCATTAGCTGATTAATTAGTAGTATCAATCGCACAAAGTTTACCATGAGAAGATTATGTTTTCACTGCCCTTATGTTTTTACCTGCAATTGCAC